>NC_056747.1:334352079-334369579 GCF_019279795.1 Protopterus annectens
GAAAGTCTATAGATTGATTGAGATTGGTCTCTGAAATTACTTTAGGAAGGAAGGTCAGGTTTGTTCGGAGAGAAACTCTGTCTTTATGGAAAACTAAATAAGAGGCTTTTGAACATAGAGCCTGTAATTTGGAGACTCGACTCGCAAAAGTGACAACTATGAAAAGCAATGTTTTCTAAGAAAGAAATTTTAAGTCACAGGTAGCTGCAGGTTCAAATGGAGGTAAAATAAGAGATTGCAATACAATTGTTAAATCCCATGGTGGAAGCAAATCCCTGAAAGTGTGTGTGGGGGGGGGGGGCTTTAAATGGATGGTGCCTTTAAGAAATGTCTTGCAAAGCCTGTGAGAGATTAAAGGCTGGTCACCGATACCTTTATGGAAATTTGAAACCACTGCTAAGATAACCTTGATTGTCGAAGTAGAAGCTCCTTTACCAAAAATTGTAGCTAGAAACTCTAGAACTTTTTCTACTAGGGATGAAAGGGTCTATATTAAATCAGTGAACGTTTAAAATAGCGAATGCTGATTTATCGACCCATTAAGAACAAAACCTTACAATCGCGAAGACACAGAACAGCAATTTTTTTTCCCAGGGAAGAAAAATCATTGTTCCACAAAAAAAAAAAAAAAAGTTCAAAACACAAAATAAAGTGGGGGGCTTTGCTACCCACACCCCCCAATGTGGAGGGCTGTGCCCCCCACACCCTCCCTACTTAAATATATCAACTCTGAGATCGCACCACAGTGGATGAAATGCAAAGTCCCAAAAACGGTCCAGTGATTATTTTCCCTGGGAAAATAATCGCTGTTCCGTGTCTTCAGGATTTTAAGGTTTCACTCTTAATGGGTCGATAAATCAGCGTTCGCTATTTTAAGCATTTGCTGATTTAAAGGGAACCCGGGATGAAAAGGGTCCAGACGATTACGGGAAACCCAAAGAAACAATATCTTCCATTTACTATGGTAGAGATTCCTGATGGATGGTTTATGAAATGCCAAGAAAATATGTCGTACAGGAGAAGGAATATCATTATGCCTGGTGACTGATGGAATTGGAGAAACTAAGCAGTTAGCTTGACAGTCTGTAGATTGGGATGCACTAGTCCCTGAGGATGGGACAGAAGGTCCGGAACTGGATCCAGAATCTATGAGCGGTGATGTAGATGAGGCCAGAGGAAGGGAAGCATATCTGTCAAGGCTAGTAAGGTGCAATGAGGATCACTTTGCTTCTCAACTGAGCTGCTTTCTTGAGAAAAAGAGGGATCAGAGGGAAGGGGGGAAGGCATTAAGGAGATCCCAGGGCCCACTGTGTAGAAGAGCATCTCTGGGGGACTCCCCCTGATGGGGAATTAGGGCAAAGTAGCTTCTGCACTTGTTATTCAGGGGTGAAGCAAACAGGTTGCAGGAAGGCTGGCCCCAATGATGGAAGATCTTCGCTACTCTGGAATTTAGAGACCACTCATGCGGCATGACAATGCATCTGCTCAGCTTGTCTGCAATCACATTTGATTTCACCAGGATGTGCATTGCTATCAGAAAACATTTGGAAGTTATGGCCCATTGCCACATTCGAAGGGCTTCTCAGCACAGAGGATAGGGCTTGGTTCCCCTTTGCTTGTTGATGTACCAGACTACAGACATGGTGTCTGATTGAATAGCTATCATCCCTTGAGGTAAGGCAGAGTGAAACACTTGCAATGCCAAAAGCACTGCCCTAACTCTAGAACATTAATATGCAGATTGGCCTTGGAGGACCAAGTGCCATGGACTGTCTCCTCGAGATAATACACCCCCACCTCGTCTTGGAAGTGCTCATGGTCACTATGGCCTTGGGCTGCCGGGGGGACAAAGGGGCGGCCCAGAAGAACCACCTTGGCGTGCATCTACCAGGTTAGATAATTTTTCATCGGCTGGATATGAAAACTAAGTGATTCATGGGGTGGGTTAAAGCAGACCATTGGTTCGCAAGCAGCCATTGGAGAAGTCTCATGTGAACCCTTGCCATTGGAACTAACATGATTGCTGCTGCCATGGAGCCCAATGCCTGCAGAATTTGCTGAGCGTGTATTTTGTTTGAGCAAAGGAGAAGGTGAACCTGCAATTGTATTTTCTGCAACCTGTGGTGGGGAAATGATACCAGACAAGACAGAGTGTTGAGATGAGCTCCGATGAAATTCATATCCTGAGAAGAGGTTAGTTGAGACTTCGCAAGATTGACCGTGATGCCCAGCTGTTGAGATAATTCCAGAATGAAGTCCGTTGTTCATAGTAGTAGATGCCTGGTGAAAGCAGTGAGAAGCCAGTTGTCTAGGTAAGGAAACAGGAAAGTCAAAAACAGCTCTAAAGCAAAAATGAATAAGCATGACCACTGGAAACATGATTCCGTTGACCAACTTTAATACAATACCAAGGTTAAAACTGCATTAACGCCTTATCCACACAAAAAAAACCACAATAGCTTTTTCGTCAGATTCAATGACTTCATCAGATAACCCATCCAATACACTTTACCCTGTATTTATAGCAAGCAAGATGAACAAATAATTGAATAATTGATAAAACAAATTAATTGGTTAATTAATTCCCTCTCATATCTTTTAAAAAAGAAAAACACAGTACCTCAAACCGTAAATATATGTCTAACATTTTCTCCTTAATAGAATGTTTTACTAACTCACTTAAATAGTAGTTTCAATAGGAATACAGATGTAAAACATATATTAAAATATAAGATATGAAATATAATTTGTAAATGTGAAATGTAAAATATAAATAGATAATAAAAATTCATATAACTTGATCAGTATGACCTCTCTAGTGGCCAGATAATAAATATTCATAAAAAATAACAATTAAAGTGTTTGAAATGTTAAAATGTTAAAACCTATTTTAATCTTAATGGGCAAAAACCATATTTAAAAATTATTGATATAAAAACACATTCCAAAGTGAACAAAACTTAATCATTTGGTTATGAAGGTTAAAACAGTATATCAGAAGAAACTTAAAAATTTAGTAATTAATGACATCTTGTGGTGGGGAACCTTAATTGCAGCTTCCACTTATAATTTAGCTGCTCTTAGTCTCAGTAGTGGCAAAATAGATATATTATCATTCAGACCAGGAAATTTGTCTGAATTCAAGGTCAACTGCCACCACAACTCTCTATATTCTACTCTGTCTTCCCACGGTCCACCTCTGATGTCTTTCTTAATTTGTTCTATTACTAAAAATTTAAAATCATATTCCTTACATAACTTACTATGTTTAAAAAGTGCTTTGCTTTCCTTGCCAGTAGAAATATCATACATATGTTCGTAAATCCTTCTTTTGAGTGCCCTCTCCGTTTTACCTATATAGAAGGATTTACAAAACACACAGAGGGCTAAATATATAATACCCTTGGTCTCACAATTAAAATATTCAGGGCTATTAATCCATTTTTTTCTACTTTCAATATAGAGCCATTCTTTATTTAGAACATGGCTACATTGACTGCAACGCCCACATTTAAAAGTACCTTTTTTATTTCTGTTTCTACCTCATTCATGTTTATTTTCTAACATATTGCCCAAACTTTGGGGGTTCTTGTATATCACTTTCCTAGAGGATTTTGTTTAAACCATCAATATCAGTTAAGGCCACAAATCTATCCCATTCTTTAAAAAATATATTTCTAATCCTATTGTTCAGTCCATTGTATTCCAGTACTAATGCCCGTGTGAGTTCATCCCCATTATTTGTATCCTTCCCAGGCCAGTTAACATTTCCTACTTCTCCTTCATCATTTATCCGTTCCGCCCCATTAGTGAGAAATATAGGGGCAAATCTATCTTTCCTTCCTTTTTCAACTTCTTTTCTAATTCCATTAATGAATTTGGCAGGATAACCTCTTTCCTTAAACATATTTTCCAGTAGATCACATTCTCTTTGAAAATCCACATCGGAACTAGTCATCCTGCTTCCTCTAACAAACTGCCCTTTAACTATATTTTTCTTACAATGTTTAGGATGGGCACTTTGATAATGTAAAAAGGAGTTGCAATAGGTGTCTTTCCTATATATTTTAGTCTCGTACTTATTATCTTTCTTGTACAATTCCAAATCCAAATATATCATATTATTATGGGATATCTTGTGTGTAAATTTCAGAAAACAGGTGGTATTACGCATATATTCTAAAAATTCATGTAGTTTTTCTACCCCTGCTGTCCAAAAAATTACGATATCATCCAGGAACCTTTTATAAAGGATCCAACAAGATTTATATTCACATTCGATTATATATTTCTCCTCCCATTTAGCTAAAACAAGGTTAGCATAGGAGGGGGCACAGGCAGCCCCCATTGCAACTCCCCTAACCTGCTGGAAGAATTCACCCTTAAAATGAATATAATTGTATTTCAGAACTAGGTTAATAAGCCAAAGACTGGCTAATTTGTCATTATGGGTCAAACTACCGTATTCAAAGACAATTTCCTCCAACATTTCTTTACCTTCCTGGTGAGGAATGGAGGAAAACAAGTCAACGATGTCAATAGTGATGAATAGTATATTATCCTCCCATCTACACTTATTAAGATCCTTTAATAAGTTCCATGAATCTTTTAATATATATGATCTACTGGTCCATATAGGTTTGAATTTTAAATCAACATATTTGGCAAGGGCCTGAGTCTTTGACCCTTCCGCTGACACAATTGGACGTAATGGGGGATCCTCTTTGTTTTTAAGTATTTTCGGGATCCCAAAAGCCGTTGGAATTCTTGGCTTCTCAACTTTAAGATATTTATAACTGTTAAGGTCTATCAATTCTTCATGTAACATATCAAACAGATCCATATCAATTTTATTATATGTTATATTAATCTCATTTATGGATGCGGAAACATACCTATCTTCATCCCATAAAAGGGAGTACATCTTACTATCATATAATATGTTATCCATGATTATGATGCCTCCCCCTTTATCAGGCTTCATTACTCTAATATCAGAATTATGTTTCATATTGTATAGTAATTCTTTTTCCTGTTTAGTGATATTCTCTTCCCATATATAATTATTACCATGCTTCCTAATTTCCCCCTCCATAACCCTTTCAAAATTTTTTAGCTGGGGATGGAGAGGGGGATTATAAATACTTTTTCTTTTTAAAGTATCTGTATGGGAAGAATAGCTAACAGGAAGTGTGATACTAAGATTCACCTTTCTCAGGAATAATTTAATATCCAGGATACTTTTAGTAGCATCCCCATTACTGCAAGGTATAAATTTTAATCCTTTGGAAAGTAAGGTAAAATGTTCTTTAGTAATAGTGACCTTACTGAAATTATAAATAGAGAAATTATCCCAAGTATGGCAATGTCCATCAACAATTATGTCATTATGACAAAAGATATTAAGTTCACTGGACTCAGGGTGGGTTGGGCGGGTATTTAAAATCTCCCCCTCCCCCTTCTCCCTCCGTTCTTCTGAAAATTCGTATATTGCGGAGCCTGTCTATTCATTAATCTTTCCGATCTTCTTAAAGGGGGGAAGGTCTCATCATATTCCCTATCATAATTCAGATACCTTCCATCCCTATCATTTTGGCCTTCTGCATTGAACTCTGTATCAAAATTAACTTCTCTATCCTGATATCCTTGGTCATGGAAATTAATATAATAATAACTAAGTCCCCTAGGTTTAGGGTAACAAGTTTGGTTCCCATATTCTTTCAAATCCCTTTGTAATTTTTTCATCTTCCTATTAATTATATTGTTACATTTCTGGTCAACATCTTTTCTTAAATCATAATATTTTTTCTTTTCATCATGTATTCCAAATAGTAAATCATTCTTAATAAACTGGTCCAGTTCTTTGTAATATTCAGTATTGAAAGCAACATTATTAGGGAATGTTTTTGACTTTCCTGTGCCTTTGGCGTTCTTCTGTTTGTTTTCTGAGTTACTGGTTACTAGCGAGATGGATGGCACGCCCCCACCGGATGTGAGGACTTTCGATGAAGTGGGATTAACCCGCAAACTCATCGGTCAACTCACGGAGTTGATCAACATCCTAACGCCGCTCAGTCGGTCCATTTTGGGAACTACCATGAGTCAGCCTTGTCCTGGTTCCTCGGGCCACGGGAGAAATGCAGCAGGAAATATTCGCAATGTACAAGGGGAGCTTATTGGCGGTGATGTGGACGTCGGCGACCCTGTAGATACTTTCCAGCCTGACAAAATGCCCAGCATTTTCCAGGCTAACTGCCAGGGAACGAGAGGCATCAACATGGAAGGAGTTACAGGTGGTAACAATGCACCTGGTCCAGGTACTGTTTTCTCTGGTGATTTTCACCTTAAAGATATTAAGGATTGGTTGCAATCCAAAACTTCTTTTAATTTCCACGCTATACCCAATGGACCTAATGGTGAACGGCATTATGTTAAGGATGGGACTTATAAGAACAAACTGGATAATTTGAATAAATTAATGTTTAAGTTTCGTTCTTTAACTATTGAGAATGAGTACTTAAAGGAATGTATTTCGAAGGACATTGTGCCTAAGGGCCTACGTGTGTTTAAATTCCCTAATAATGTTGCTTTCAATACTGAATATTACAAAGAACTTTGTGAGGTTTTTAACAAATGTGGTCTGGATGTCCTCAGGTTAATAATTAAAGAAAATGTTAGAGTTCAGGAAGGTTTGCAAAGAGACATTGCGGAACTGGACCAGTTTATTAAGAATGATTTACTATTTGGAATACATGATGAAAAGAAAAAATATTATGATTTAAGAAAAGATGTTGACCAGAAATGTAACGATATAATTAATAGGAAGATGAAAAAATTACAAAGGGATTTGAAAGAATATGGGAACCAAACTTGTTACCCTAAACCTAGGGGACTTAGTTATTATTATATTAATTCCCATGACCAAGGATATCAGGATAGAGAAGTTAATTTTGATACAGAGTTCAATGCAGAAGGCCAAAATGATAGGGATGGAAGGTATCTGAATTATGATAGGGAATATGATGAGACCTTCCCCCCTTTAAGAAGATCGGAAAGATTAATGAATAGACAGGCTCCGCAATATACGAATTTTCAGAAGAATGGAGGGAGAAGGGAAGGGGGAGATTTTAAATACCCGCCCAACCCACCCTGATTCCAGTGAACTTAATATCTTTTGTCATAATGACATAATTGTTGATGGACATTGCCATACTTGGGATAATTTCTCTATTTATAATTTCAGTAAGGTCACTATTACTAAAGACCATTTTACCTTACTTTCCAAAGGATTAAAATGTATACCTTGCAGTAATGGGGATGCTACTAAAAGTATCCTGGATATTAAATTATTCCTGAGAAAGGTGAATCTTAGTATCACACTTCCTGTTAGCTATTCTTCCCATACAGATACTTTAAAAAGAAAAAGCATTTATAATCCCCCTCTCCATCCCCAGCTAAAAAATTTTGAAAGGGTTATGGAGGGGGAAATTAGGAAGCATGGTAATAATTATATATGGGAAGAGAATATCACTAAACAGGAAAAAGAATTACTATACAATATGAAACATAATTCTGATATTAGAGTAATGAAGCCTGATAAAGGGGGAGGCACCGTAATCATGGATAACATATTATATGATAGTAAGATGTATTCCCTTTTATGGGATGAAGATAGGTATGTTTCCGCATCCATAAATGAGATTAATATAGCATATAATAAAATTGATATGGATCTGTTTGATATGTTACATGAAGAATTGATAAACCTTAACAGTTATAAATATCTTAAAGTTGAGAAGCCAAGAATTCCAACGGCTTTTGGGATCCCGAAAATACATAAAAACAAAGAGGATCCCCCATTACGTCCAATTGTGTCAGCGGAAGGGTCAAAGACTCAGGCCCTTGCCAAATATGTTGATTTAAAATTCAAACCTATATGGACCAGTAGATCATATATATTAAAAGATTCATGGGACTTATTAAAGGATCTTAATAAGTGTAGATGGGAGGATAATATACTATTCATCACTATTGACATCGTTGACTTGTTTTCCTCCATTCCTCACCAGGAAGGTAAAGAAATGTTGGAGGAAATTGTCTTTGAATACGGTAGTTTGACCCATAATGACAAATTAGCCAGTCTTTGGCTTATTGACCTAGTTCTGAAATACAATTATATTCATTTTAAGGGTGAATTTTTCCAGCAGGTTAGGGGAGTTGCAATGGGGGCTGCCTGTGCCCCCTCCTATGCTAACCTTGTTTTAGCTAAATGGGAGGAGAAATATATAATCGAATGTGAATATAAATCTTGTTGGATCCTTTATAAAAGGTTCCTGGATGATATCGTAATTTTTTGGACAGCAGGGGTAGAAAAACTACATGAATTTTTAGAATATATGCGTAATACCACCTGTTTTCTGAAATTTACACACAAGATATCCCATAATAATATGATATATTTGGATTTGGAATTGTACAAGAAAGATAATAAGTACGAGACTAAAATATATAGGAAAGACACCTATTGCAACTCTTTTTTACATTATCAAAGTGCCCATCCTAAACATTGTAAGAAAAATATAGTTAAAGGGCAGTTTGTTAGAGGAAGCAGGATGACTAGTTCCGATGTGAATTTTCAAAGAGAATGTGATCTACTGGAAAATATGTTTGAGGAAAGAGGTTATCCTGCCAAATTCATTAATGGAATTAGAAAAGAAGTTGAAAAAGGAAGGAAAGATAGATTTGCCCCTATATTTCTCACTAATGGGGCGGAACGGATAAATGATGAAGGAGAAGTAGGAAATGTTAACTGGCCTGGGAAGGATACAAATAATGGGGATGAACTCACATGGGCATTAGTACTGGAATACAATGGACTGAACAATAGGATTAGAAATATATTTTTTAAAGAATGGGATAGATTTGTGGCCTTAACTGATATTGATGGTTTAAACAAAATCCCTAGGAAAGTGATATACAAGAACCCCCAAAGTTTGGGCAATATGTTAGAAAATAAACATGAACGAGGTAGAAACAGAAATAAAAAAGGTACTTTTAAATGTGGGCGTTGCAGTCAATGTAGCCATGTTCTAAATAAAGAAGGGCTCTATATTGAAAGTAGAAAAAAATGGATTAATAGCCCTGAATATTTTAATTGTGAGACCAAGGGTATTATATATTTAGCCCTCTGTGTGTTTTGTAAATCCTTCTATATAGGTAAAACGGAGAGGGCACTCAAAAGAAGGATTTACGAACATATGTATGATATTTCTATATTTATATTTTACATTTCACATTTACAAATTATATTTCATATCTTATATTTTAATATATGTTTTACATCTGTATTCCTATTGAAACTACTATTTAAGTGAGTTAGTAAAACATTCTATTAAGGAGAAAATGTTAGACATATATTTACGGTTTGAGGTACTGTGTTTTTCTTTTTTAAAAGATATGAGAGGGAATTAATTAACCAATTAATTTGTTTTATCAATTATTCAATTATTTGTTCATCTTGCTTGCTATAAATACAGGGTAAAGTGTATTGAATGGGTTATCTGATGAAGTCATTGAATCTGACGAAAACGCTATTGTGGTTTTTTTTGTGTGGATAAGGCGTTAATGCAGTTTTAACCTTGGTATTGGATTAAAGTTGGTCAACAGAATTGTGTTTCCAGTGGTCGTGCTTATTCATTTTTGCTTTAGAGCTGTTTTTGACTTTCCTGTGCCTTTGGCGTTCTTCTGTTTGTTTTCTGAGTTACTAGGTAAGGAAACACTCAGAATCCGTGCAGCCTCAAATGTGCTGTGACTGCTGCTATGCATTTGGTGAACACCCTGGGGGCTGCGGTGAGACCAAAGGGCAGCATTCTGAACTGGTAATGACTGGCTCCTAGCCAGAAGCGGAGAAACTTTCTTGAGTGTTTGCCCATCTTTATGCGGTAATACGCATCTTGAAAGTTGATAGAGCACATCCAGTTGTTTCCTCTAAAAAGGGAAGAATTGACTGAACATCTAGAATTTTGACTTTTGGACAAATTTGTTCAGAATATTGACATCCCAAATTGGTCTCCAGTCCCCTGTTTTCTTTGGCACTAAAAAGAATCTTGAGTAAAATCCGTATCCTAATTGTTCTTGTCAGTTCTGTGGGGGGTAGGTTCTACAGAAAAAGGAGCCTTCCAATCCCACTGAGTGATCAATTTAATTAGGTCACCAGTGGGGGGGCTCCCAGGAGGTAGACGGGTGAACACCAAAGGCCTGCAAGTACACGGATTCCACAGAAGAAGGGTCTTTGGGCTTCCAATCACCCCTCTGTTTTAGGATCTCAAGAATGTCTCCAAAGGACATATCTTCTGGAGGTGACCGTGAAGAACCCTCCGCCTCATCAAAATCCATGTCCTCAGTGATGTATTCCTTGGGAGAACCAAGGTGGTTCCTCTTACACAATCTCTTTTGAGGAGGTTCTTCAGTGGCAACATCTGAAGAGGACTCAAAAGAGGGTACACCTTTAGTAGGTAAGTCTTGTGACCTTGGGATGCACTGTCTAGGGGCTGAGGTTGGTGGTAGAACCAAAAAACATGGGGTCACAGTGAGAGACTCCAGTAACACAGGAGCAACCTGAAATGAGGCAGTGACCAAAGCTCATTCCATGGCTTGAAAAGCAGGACCCCTGAGGAGGGATGGGAGCCCGGAACCGAAACAGACAAACTCGGAAGTGAGGTTACACCCTGCCCCAAGAGACCTACCTGACAAACTGGAATCGAGGACAGGTCCTCTGTCACCACAGCCCAAATATGTAAGGCTGGCTCCATATAAAAACTCAGAGCTGACTTGAACCCCTTGGACATAATGGAGAAGACATGGTCCCAGGGACCCGATGGTGCCAAAGGCACTGAAGGCATCAGTGCTGGCTTGGCATAGAAGATAAAAAGGTTGTCAGTGCCAAAGCCATTAGAACCTGTGAGGTTGGAGTCAAGAGCTCTAAAGCCTGTGAAGAGGTCAGAGGAGGAGAATAAGAAGGGGTCATAGGGAAGAAACCCCCTGCACCAGAAGGGAGAGGGGGCTGAGAAGATAAGGGAAGACCACTGGCTGTCAGGATCTGATCCACCAATCTTACAATATCAACTTCAGAGAGACCTCTGGTGGAGAGGACAGACAACCCAGAAGGAGACTCAGGTCTCTCCAGGAAAGGACTAGGGGGTTGCCCAATGACAGGGTCCAAGGAGGGGGAATAAGTGGACCTGGGTTGAGTGGAAATATCAGTCTTTGGCACTGTCTGCTGGGTCATGGGAAATATTGGTGCTGGCACGGCAGTAGTGACAGTTGGTGCTGGTGTCAGAACTGTGGTAACAGTAGGAATGGTAGTAGTCAAAGGTTGAATAATTGTCGTGGTCAGTGTTAAAGGTACCATTATGGGTACTGGTGCCAAAGGTTTAGACTGCTCCGAAAGCTTCCAACTTTAGCTTTCAGTTCTATAGAGGAACCTGCAGATGCATGCTTATGCTTCTTAATAGTCAGTGCTGAAGGAGATGTCGGTACCAAAAGAGAGGATTTTGATCCAGAGGCCAGAGGAGACTTGAATGGGGCTTTAAGGAGCCCTTTGAGAATAACTTTATTTTTCTGACTGCAAAGTCCAAAAAGGTATCCCAACAGCTGAAGAACTTTAGGCACAAAAAACAAATGTAGAGCAAAGAAATAACCAGAAGTCCACCGTTCAATGATGCACAATTTAATAAAACAAGTAAAATGCAATAAAACAAAGCTTTTGAGTAAAACTCTTCCTCAGTGTTACATAAAAACAAGTAAATGCACTTCTTATATATAGCAAACACAGCCAGTAATTACAGCAATAGCCTTAGTGGCAAGTACTAATTTAAAGTGCCCTATCATTAAACATCAATAAGCATCAACAAACCATTAACAAAACATTATAGTCAGTATTACACTGTCACATTTCTCTTTTAAAACAGGTTTAATGCTAACAGTACTATTTAAGACTGGTGCATGGTCTGCCCTAAAATAATTGATCCATCTATACTCAGCTAGCTCTGTTTTATTAATTAAATCTCCCCCATTTTTATTTAAGGCTGTCACTTGCAAGATCCTAAACTGAAACGTATGCTCTATTCCTAGACTAGCCACATGCTTTGCTAGGGCATTAGCAGAAACATTCCTACGAATATCAGAAAAATGTGAACTTATCGTTTCCTTTAGTTTTTTATTTGTCTTGCCAACGTCAAAACACTGGCAACAGACACAGTTAGCAAAGCAAATTACATTTTCTGTATTGCAAGTACCTATAGCCCTAAATTCAAACCTCTCTTGAGTCAAGGGATGCACAAAATATGAATCCATATTAATATCCTTACAGTGTGTGCAATTATAACAAGGTTTTGCACCTGATTTAATTGAAGGCCTCTTTACTATATTGTTCCTACTTATATCCTTATAACACAAGTATTGTTTAAATTTTTTTTCTCTTTTAAACACAAAATGTGGCATATCCACCACTATCTCACTAACTTCCTGATTGGACACTAAAATGGTCCAATTTTTCTTAATAATCCATTGTAGAGACCCAGTATGTCTATTAAACGTCATCATATAATTAACTTTACTTGTTTTCCTACTTTCCCTTTGTTGACCTATGGGGTTATCACTATTACCTGACAAATAGTGTTTAGCTACATCTTCCCTTAACCTAGTAACTAGGTCTTTGGTTTCATTGACCATAGCAATATTATAACCTCTGCCTAGGAAGTCTCTTGCCATTCCCTCCATTTCTATATTGAACTTTCCATCTTTAGTACTGACCCTACTGGCTCTCATAAATTGTCCTTTCACCACCCCTTTAAAAATATACTGGGGGTGCATACTCTGAGAATGCACATATCTTACCACTTGTACATTTTTCCTATGTATTACAGAGTCAAAAGAACCATCATGCCTTGAAACTACCATGTCTAGAAAATTAATATCCACATAGGAGGCTTTTACATCAAATTTCACGAAGTCTGTAGTACAATGGAGAAAATTTACAAAACCTGTTAACTCTTCCTCTGTGCCTTTCCACAAGAGAAAGATATCATCCACAAATCTTTTAAAAAACAATAGATGTTCATTCTTATAATTCTTATCTACTTCAGAAAATATATATTTTTCCTCCCATCTAGTTAATACCAAGTTTGCATAAGTATTTGCTGTCGGTACCCATTGCCATCCATAAACGCTGATAATAATAATCATTAAATGTTAATACATTACTACCTAAAATACAATCTAACATAGCACATAAAAGTTCCACTTTTGATGCTTCAAATATTTTATGTATGGTTAAAAATTCCCATATGGACTCAATCCCATAGTCATTTGGTATGACTGTGAAAAGGGACTTAATGTCCATGGTCACTAGTAGAACATCTGTGCAAGTATGAGTTGTTGACTAGTCTTTTAGGGCTTGAAGAAAATCACAAGTGTCTTTAATATAGCTATTACGATACTTAAGTAAGGGTGATAGTTCTTTATCCACATATTTTGAAATGGCTACAGTAGTCCATTTTTTACCTGAGACAATTGGTCTCATAGGTGGTGTCAATAGACACTTATGAATCTTAGACAATCCATATATAAATGGTACCATAGGATTGGCCAGATACAAATAATTGTAAATTTCAGCTGTTAAATGTACCATCCATCAATAGCTCTTACAAAAAAAACAATTAACTTTCATTATAATATCAAGTACACATTTCTTTTCAACTTTAACAAAAGTTGTTCCATCAGACAAAAACTCATACATCCATTCATTATACTGAATGCTGTCCATCACCACCATCATGCCACCTTTGTCTGCAGGTTTGATTATAATATCATTATTTAAATGAAGAGCAGATAGTGCATTCCTTTCTTCAGTAGTCAAATTGTAAAATTTCTCACCCTTCTGATTCTGAAAATATAAGTCATATAATTCTTGCTTACACATGTTAACAAAAGCCTTAGCAGTAGGAGTACTATAAAGCACAAATGTACTCGTTTAAATGGTAACACATCTGACTGTAGATTATCTTTATATAAAAGTTTAAATCAACAGATCTCCCAAACAGTCTTAATTCAGTTAACATTTCAGTTAAATTGCCTGCAGCTGAGAGAATAAATGTCAAACCCTTACTTAAAAGCTGTATTTGCGATGATGTCAATGATAAACTTGATAAATTAAGCACAGTACTATCTATAAAAGTCATAGCTTCACTTTCTTCATTCCCAGCTTTTGGCCTACCTTGTTGAACTTCTGTTGTCTGTATTTGTTGTCTTCTTTACTTTTCCTCATCCGTTTGCAGTTCCTGCTACAACCTCTCACTAGTCCTTTCACTGCTATTGGTTGCTGTAAAGTGAAACGACTCTGTAAGAAAGTTTGCAGGTTGCTATTTACTTTACCATCATTAACAGCAGATACAGATGAATTAACTAAACTTGACCCAGAAACAACACTTTGAGTACTAATAGAAGCATTAACAGTCCGTTGTATAATTGTCGTGGTTGGTGTCAAAGATATCGGTATGGGTATCGGTGCCAAATGTTTAGACTGCTCCGAAAGCTTCCGAACCTGCAGATGCATGCTTATGCTTCTTAATAATCAGTGCTAAAGGAGATGTCAGTACAGAAAGAAAGGATTTTGATCCAGAGGCTGGATGAGACTGGTCAGCCTTGGACAAGGCTTCCTTGAATGGGGCTTTAAGGAGCCCTTTGAGAATACCTTTGAGAATACCTTTATTTTTCTCTCTGCTAGAGTTCTGCTGCTGAACCCATGGCAGATTGTACAGTCAAAACTCAAGTGGGGCACACCCAAACAATACACACAACAGTCACGGTTATCTGAGTTTGGTATTTTCTTCCCACACTCTGTACACTGTTTGAAGTCCATAGTGGAGTTTTTAGGTTTTTCTGCCATCATCCTAAATAAAAAAAGCAGGAGAGGCAGAGAGAAAGGAAAGAATGAAGAAAGGACAGAACCCAGTCACACCACAAAGAAGTAATCTATTAGTAATGTTAGAAAGATTACCAATGGTAAAAAGGGGAGGGGGGAACTACCAATGATGGTAGTGGAAAACACCAATGCTAAAGGGGAAGAAATGCACTCACATTGAGGGTAGACCAAAGATTTTTTAAAAACTATAGAATAAAAATTAGAAAACTACTTAAGAAAGAGAGTAAATAAAAAAAAAGTTTATTTCGCTACGAGAGCAGAATCAGCTGACACAGCTTGTCAATAAGAGCAGCAAACGAGATCTGAGGTAATGTAGAGAGGGGCATTGTGGGTAGACAAGCAGCTCGAGAGATTTTTGGCTGACGCAGGCTATATATATATATCAGCCAGATCAGTTCCGAAGATCAGAACCATACCCACAAGTCAAGAATAGATAAAGACTGACAACATCAGATTCTATATTATGTATAAACTTGACCAAACTCATTTTAAGTACTGGAATTATAGAGATGTGTTCATTTAGCCCAGGGGAGCTTGTAGCATCTAACATTATCTGTCAAAATAATTCTCTGTACTGTAAAAGGACCTCCCAGCATCCATCTCTAGAATCCTTATCCACATTTTGCTAAGATACCAAATTAAGAATCCCTTTCAGTTTGGGCACACCAACAGTATGTTTGTGTAAGTTATTATTTACATTAGCACTGGTCTTGTTACAATCCAAATTTAATAAGTGATGGAATTTATATTTACAATTTTTTGGACAACATTTTCATTTTATGGAAAGGATCTCCCCATAGAGTTTTATGAGATTTAGTTCAATATATTTATGGCACTACAGAGGTTTTGAAATTTACTCATGAATATCATGACAATAAAATGAACTACATGGATGTGGTGCATTACAAGGAGGACAGAGGTTTCAGCTCTATTATTTACAGAAAACCTACCTTTTCAAATGGTTATCTCGATTTTAATAGCTGCCACCCAATTACCTACAAACACAATTTGGTTAAAGGCCATTTTATATGACTAACAAGAATGACGTCTAGGAAATATTTCAAAAGGAAAGTTCTAAATATATATGAAATTCATCCAGTTCTACATGCAGACATAAATACATTATGTGACCAAGCACACACACACACACGTGTTTATGGGTGTATATGTGTGTATGTGTATATATATATATATATATATATATATATATATATATATATATGCAACATGAATAACAAGAAGGTGTTAACTACCAATGAATGTCACTGTTTAGTAAAACAAAACTCAGTATGCAGAACTCCACTTATTAACACAAGCCAATAAAATCACACTGGACAGAATACATTAACTATTAAGTGCTGGAGAAACTGTATAACAGTCCTGTCAATGAAAGTGTATGAAAACGTATTAGAATGTAAACGTATTAGAATGTATTAAAAAATTGTCACTGAAGCCATTTAAGAGCACATTTCAAATTCAAAAATATAACTGTACAATAATGCAGCATGAATAATAAGAAGGTGTCAACTACCAATAAATGTCACTGTTTAGTAAAAAAAAAAACATAGTATGCAGAGCTCCACTTATTAACACAAGCCGATAAAATCACACTTGACAGAATATATTAACTGTTAAGGGCTGGAACAACCTAACAGTCCTGTCAATAAAAGTGTATGAGAATGTATTAGATTGTATTAAAAGAACTGTCACTTGAAGCCATTTAAGAGCACATTTCAAATTCAGGGTGTCATTCAGACCTGGAAAAATTCAGCTCTCAGGCGTAACTGCTACTTCAGTTCTCTCATCTGCAATAACCCATTAGAGTCGCTGAAAAAAAAACATCAACTTGCTCCAAAATAAAAAATAAAAATTTGTCAAAATTATGGCAATTTACACTATGCTTCCCCAAGGCATTAGTCATGTCCTTGTTTCTTATTACACTGTTGTGTTCTTTAATTCTGTCACTGAGTTTCCTAATCATCTAACCTATGTAAAAACAGTAACATGATGTACAAATACCACAGTACACAACTAATGAACTATTACATTCATAATAATGTGTAAACCCTACTGTAAAGCTGCAATGAGAGAAAGTGTAAGAGTTGCCAGTGAAAATGTAATAGCAGCAAACGCATTTAACACGTCTTAACATGCCTTTAGGTTTCTCTGTCTCATTAGTGATAGACAATAAAAATGGTCTATCAATATTTTCATGTGGTACGTTTAATGGAAAAACAAGGATCGCTACCCAAAAGGTTGCAAACGTTAAGATCACTTTGGATAATTTTCCAATTTTCAGTTAATATGTTTCTTAAGACAGAAGCATCCCTGCAAATAGGCAGGGAAAAACTAAGAGAACAGTCAGTGGTAGCACAGTTTCTGCAGTTAGAAGGGACAAAGCCACATTTTAGAATAGGTGCAAACTTAGTGTATCTAACTGCTTTAACTTCACTTCTAATAGAGCTGATTACGTTAGCTGGGTAATTCTTTTGTAGGAACAATTCAGTCATAAAATCA
>NC_056747.1:334374579-334469579 GCF_019279795.1 Protopterus annectens
TTGTACCACTTTTTGTACACCTTACTTTTCAACTTCTTTAGCATTCTTCTGTCATAGACTACCTCTGACACTGTGCTAGTTGGCTAGAGCCCCTCTGATTCTAGCTTTGACCTCCTTATTCAGACTTCCGTCTTGTCAACTGCCCCTCCCAGGTAATTGAAGCTATTAACCTATTCCACTATTTTCACTTCTATCTCAGTTTTCAGCTTCTTCTGATTTCCATTATTGCTACTGCTACAACTGTCTTATCTGTAATGAGTTTCATCCCATGTGTCTTCAGTTTTTCATTCCATTCCCCTACCCTTTGCTGAAGTCCTTGCTCAAAGTCTGCCTGCAATGCCATGTTGTCTGCATATAGCAACTTTATTGATCTGTCTCCTCTAACCTGTTTGCTAATGTAGTCCATCATCAGTATGAACAGCAGTGGGCTCAGAGGTGAACCCTGATGCAAACACACTCCCACTGGGAACTCCTCTGTGAGAATGAACACTGTTTGTACTTGAGTCATTTGGTCCTTGTACATAGCCTGCACTAATTCTACCAATGCTTTTGGGACTTTGAACCACCACAGGACTGCCCAAATCAACTTTCTTGGGACATTGTCATATGCTTTCCCTTTGGCTGGGAATTCCCAGTTGGACTCTTTTCTCATCTCCATCTTCTTCTCAAGTACCTGTCTCACTGAAAATGTTGGGTCATTTGTGCTGCTTCCTGATCTGAATCTGAACTGCTCATCTCCCTTACTTTATACTGATCTGTGCATTCATCACTCACCCTGTCCAGAACTTTCATGCAGTGTGATAGCAGTTTGATACCTCTATACTGCCCACAGTTGTAAATGCCCTTTTTGTTCTTGAAAATTAGTATTAGTATGCTTATTGTCTAATCATATGGGATATGGCTTTCTCTTCATACTGCTATGAATACCTTCAGAAGCCATTTCTCCTGTTTCTCACTCAATATGTTTATCATATCTGCTGTGGCCTAATCTGAGCCTGCTCCTTTCCTTAACTTCATTTTCTTTAATGATGTTCTTACTTCTTCTATGGTGGGCTCCTTCTCTTACTTTGTCGTAAGCTGTTTCTGGACAGCTTCTATGAGGGTTTCTTCATTAAGAAGCTGTGGGAAGTCCTCCTTCCTTCTGCCTTTGATGCCCTGTGGTCTGGTGAGCAGGTTGTTGTTGACATCCCTTATGAAGGGTGTTTGACTATCTTCTTTATCTTTCTGTCTTTGCCCTGCAACCTGATACATTTTTTGTGCCATCTACTGACTCACTTTCCAGAAGCTGGAAGAGTTCCTCTGATGGCTTGTTCTTTGCTATTGCAACTCCTCTCTTAGCCTCTTTGTTAGCCAACCAGTATTCCTTCCTAGTCTGGCCTGTCTTTTCTATCTCCCACTTTTTTGTGACATCAGTGCTGTAGGAGGAAGGCTCCACACATTGGTACAGTGTAAGAAAAGAGTAAATGACCTAGTGGGATGTGCAAGGAGCATAGCTAGGCAGAATGCAGTTGTCTGTTGCAGTAGCACTACTGGAGGCTCTTCTACAATCCAACCATTAACACCTGATAAGAAGTAACTCTCCATAAGGGATGCTGACTATGATATAGATGACAATGCCACAGGAATCATTAGAGGTGGTGTGAACACCAGTAGTTTTAGACCACAGTAGTAGCCACAGTGTGGTAGTCAGGAAAGTTAATGCATACGTGATGGCAATACTTCATGCTGCCACACACTGCCCAGGATAGCTGCTTACATATAACCTATTACATTTTCCATCACTAGGTGCCCCATCTATGTCAGGCATGCAAGAAGGCTTACACTATTTGTATGGTAAGTGTCTGTATCATCTATTTATACATAAATAATTTTTGGTTGTCAGAGATCTCAACATGTCATAACTTATTCCTTCACAAGCTCAGCACCAGAGCCAAACTCTTCCACTGTGCCAGTACGCTAGTCTGAAATTGAGAGCATAGTGGCTGTCAACAATGATGCAATAACTGTCATATTTATGACACAGACTGAAGACAGTGGCACACAGTCACAGGGTGTACTGGCAGGACACGCCACCTCAGATCAGGTACATAACGACATAAGCAGTACCAAGGGCTTGCTAAATCAACAGAATGAAGACATTACATTGCAACCAGAAGGGGGGGGGGATCACATAGCTCAACACTGGTCTCTTATAAATGAGAGCACATTCAGAGTAAGAGCAAAGTACATAGAAAAAATGGTAATTGTAGGAATGATACATGCAGAATAATGTTTTTGAGGTGGAATGAGATTTGAAAGAAGGCAGGATTTGAATGAGCTTTGTAATGTCTGACTGATGATGACTGGATAGATTATAAGTAATATATGATGTTTGCAACTAAAAATATGTCAAAATGTTTTTTTTTCATTTATATAAATATATGATTGCCTATGTCATAAGCGATAATTTAATAAAGATGTTTCTTGTTAAAAAAAAACAGCGAGTACATTCAGGAGTAAGGTGCCATTTCAGAGTTTGCAGTGCCCATTATAACACTAGTGCAAAGGAGTGCCAAGCTAAGGCATACCTCACAGCTAGCTCTGGAGATACACAAAGCCTTGACTGCCCAGCAGCAGATGTGCCATGACATTGTTCAGGTAGAAGCCATCACTGCAGAGAGTCAGGGAGACATAGAATATTGCATGGTTTACATGAAGAATTTCATCCATACATGGGAAAGGAGGAGGCCAGGGACAATACTGTGACAATCTTCATACACATTATGGTGGCACACAAAGCATCTATGTCTGCATCCATGGGCGCACAAATAGAGACTTACCAGAATCTCATAGGAAACACAGTTGGACGTGGATAAGGGAGAGTCTGCATATGTGGTGGTAGAACAGGCTGCACTCCACATTATTCTCAAGGTAGTGTTACAAACAAGTACAGGTGAAACATAAAAGAATTCAGGACTCATCATCTTTCCATTATACATAGTAGAATCTGACAGTTGAGGTATCAGTCCTGCAGCAATGTCAGATCAATGTCTAAAAGTTCCTCTGCATCCAGCAGATCACAACAGCTCAGTAACTCAGTATCAAGCTCTCATGCCAGCACTTGCTCACAGTCACTGCAACCATCCCCTACACTATTATTAGAGGGAATTGTTTGTGACACCACAGGCATATATTGCATTGCAGACTGCAATGATAAAACTCACAGAACCTTTACATTAAGGCAGAGATATAAATGCAGAACTACTTACAGCATATGGAAAAAAGTACAGTTGCCTAAGTCCTACCTACCTGTAACAGTAGATGTTCATAGAACACACTGCCTTACTGGCATTCAGGTAGTAGTAGTGCCTTGCTACTCTCCTCTGGAAGGCTACCAAACCTTCCACTGCTTGTCTATGGGTGTGATGGACCAATCACATGGCACTACAATGACTGATTTACAAACTGACAGACAGGACCTCTCAGTTTTCTAGGGTCAAGCAGGAACAGAACAGAAGATGAAAACACAAGCTTTGCAAACATCTTCTGTTCCAATACCACACACACACACACACACACACACACACACACACACACACACACACACACACACACACACACACACACACACACACAATAATGGCCATGGAGCAGCATTTCATGGTAACCAAAACATCAAATTATGTACACTCAAAAAAGTTGATGGTGGGTGGGTACTGCCAGTAAGGCAGTGTGTTGTATGAATATATGCTGTTACAGATAAGTAGGACTTATACATTTATACTATGTTCAACAAACACACTTCCTTACTGGCATTTGGGTAGATTCCCAAAGCTTACCCAACATAGCAGGAGAAGGATAAGGGTTCAGAAAACCCCTGGAGAATGGTCCTAGTGAAGCCTGCTTTGGATTGGAAAAGGCATCCACCTTGTAGTGTTTCATGAAGACAAGGACAGAGGACCAAGTTGCTTTCTCTAGCATACCTCTAGAGTCCACTTCTTTCCAATATGCCACAGAAGAACCAACAATCCAGGTGGAATGTACCGTCACCTTGCTTGGATTCAACTTGCCATAGTGGGTGTAACAAAATACAATGCCAGAGTACAACCAGCACACAGTGGTTTGCTTAGAGACAGGTTGACCCTTCCTTGCCCCTGTGTAGGAAATAAAAAGCCTTTCAACCTTCCTGATGGGTTTCATTCTGTCAGGACAGTACCACATCTGCCAATGCACATCCAAGGTATGAAGTATCTTCTTTCCCCTAAGTGTAAGGGAAAGAAGTATCTTCTTTCCCTTACACGTAGGTTCTGGGAAGAGCACAGGGAGGTAGCTAGATTGATTGACAGTGAAGTCTGAGATCATATTTGGCATGAAAGAGAGGTTAGTGTGTAGCACAACTCTATACCTGTGGAAAATAAGGTAAGGTTGTCCCGTCATAAGAGCTTGCAGCTCCAACTTGCCGTGCAGATGTCAGAGTCATAACCAAAACTTTATTCCACATTAAGAGTTTCAAATCAGCAAGAGTGGCAGGTCTGAAAGGTGGTAAGGTCAGTTTTTCCAGAACACAGTTGAGGTCCCACAAAGGAGGAATTTGTTTGCAAGGGGGTCCCATATACAACAATCCTCCAAAAACTGTTTTATCAAAAGAGAAGAAAGAGGAGGAGGATCCACTGGCAGACAAGCAGAGATGGCCACTAAATGCACCTTATTGAATGCATACGATAAGCCATCCTGAAGTAACTCACATAAATATTTCAAGACTACAGGGATGTTTTTTTATTTTTAAACAAGAAACATCTTTATTAAATTATCATGTATGACATAGGCAGTCTTACATTTATATAAATGAAAATAAACCATTGCAACAAAATCTCAGTTGAAAACATTATACATAACAAAACATGCCGACACAACTGTAGCTGCAAACATTATACATCACTTTTAATATAGCCAGTCATGGTCAGTCAGCTATTACATTGTTCATTGAAATCCTACCTTTTTTTTAAACCTCATTCCTCCTCTGCATATATTGATCCCACATTTCCCATTTTTTCCTATATAATTTGCTCCTACCCTTTTCTAAAGATCCCAGTTCAGGTTGTTTTATCTCTGTTACTATCTTTGCTACTTCTAGTAAATTGGTTTAGACTTTCATTTCCATTTTCTAGTAATTGCTTTTTTGGCAGTCATCATAATTAGCCTCAGCAAGGCCTTACTATGTTAAGCAATTCCTATTCTGTATCACAGCTCAGAACTAGTTACTCCTATTTGCTCACCCAGCATCTCCAACAGAGTAGTCTGCAGGGACTCTTTGAAATCTACCAACTCATCACACTTCCAGAAAATATGCTCCCAGTTACCTCTTTCTTCCCCATCACTCCTCTAACATTTTCTGTCTACTTGAGGAAAAATTCTTTGGAGTCTACATGAGGTATAAAATACCTATGTAAACACTTCCAAGCAAATATATTAAATCTTCTAGACTTTTTTACATATTTGGGAGATATTCATATATCCCTCCATTGTTTATTTGTGAATTCGTTATCCAATCTCTTTTCCCAATCCATTCTAACCTCTTCTGATTTATTTTTATAGTTGTCATGCAATATTTTATATCTACTAATTATTCCTTTCTTAATGGCAACTTATGTTCTAGATTCTACTAAAAACTCCACCAGTGCTGGTCTTTCATTTAGGACTCCCCCCCCCCCCCATTTCTTTCTGTTTGTCTATACTCTAATATCAATCCTTGATAGGGAAGACAATCTCTAACCTTCAGTCCAAATAAGTTCTTGGCATCTTCCCATTCTATTCCCTTTCCCTCTCTAGTTATTTGCTCCCAATACCTTGGTTCCTTTGCCACTTTTCTCCAATATAGTCCAGCCCCCTCTTTCCTATTGTCTGTATCCCTAATTGCAGTCATCCCTATTGGCAGAATCTTCGTTCTCCATTCCCGTGTCAGCTTAGTTCTTAGAATATTTTCTGCTACTTTATGAATATAATATTCTTTATGATTATTATTATTGTTGTCCTTAAATGTCTACATCCAAAATACAAGTCTCTCTTTGTTTCTTGAACATCCCCCATTTCATTATTCTCTCTTTCCACTCTGAATTATGGTTTTCTGCTTGTGCTATGTTTAGGAGCCTTAACTCTGTTGCTCTGAAATACCCCTTCAACTCAGGTAATCCCAATCAACCTATTCTATTGGAAGAATAAGCTTATCCCACTTGATTCTTGCCATCTCCCACTCCCAGATAAAATCCTTCAGCTCTTTATTAATTGCTATCCACAACTTCTCCTCTGGTTGATAAAAAAATGCCTGACCTGTGTATAAGACTAAAGTGATTAAAAACATTTTAAATGCTTGCATCTTACTATCAATGTCCATATAACAGAGCTTCCATTTTCTCATTTTTTTGTATTATCTTTTGTTTGGTCTCTTCTCACATATCCTTAGTTGCCACACCAGTAGCATTTTTAATCCATACTCCTAAATACTTCATTTTATCATGTCCCATAAGTGTGGATATTGCTGAACCAATTTGTATGTCGGTACATAATTTACTGCTATTGCTTTTGTTTTAGCTTCATTAATTTTCTATCCGCAAAAGGTTTGAAGCTGACTCAATATATTCCACAGCATTATAAAATCCCTTTTTGGTTTTGTCAGGTATAAAATAATGTCATCTTTAAATAGAGTCATCTTTTCTTGAGTATCATACCAATTATATCCTTGAGTCACTCATTTTATTTGCCAATGGTTCTAAATATAATGCAAATAACAAAGGGGAGGGAAGACACTGCTGCCTGATTCCTCTGCTCAAGCAGAGATTATCAGAAAGGACCCCAACCAGTTAACATTTTGCCTCAGATCCCTCATACATTCTCCTAATCAACCTTATAATTTTATCAGAGAATGCAAATGCTTCAATTGCTCTACTCATAAAGTCACAGTTAACTCTGTCAAATGCTTTCTCTGCATCATGACCCACCAACAACAGTGGTATTTTCTTAAATTCTGATTTTGTCTGGATCATCACTGTTCTGATAATGTTGTCAAATGTTTGCCTCACCTCTACAAAACCACACTGATCAATATCTATCAATGTTGGCATTACTTTTGCCATCCTTTTAGCCATTATAGACATAAACACTTTATAATCATGATTTAGTATTGAAATGGGCCTGTATGAAGCTGGATCTGCTGGCTCTTTACCCTCTTTAGGTATTACAGCTATTACTGCTTTCTTCCATAATGTTGGTACTTCTCCTCCTCTTAAAATACTGTTAAACAAAATCTTCCAGATCTTTATTAGTTTTTTCCCTCCTAGCTTTCAAAGTTCTGCAGGAATACCATGGGGCCTCTCCTGTAGATTGGTTATACATCACATTTTTTATCTAATCTCCTCCTATACTAACTGTTAGTAATTGAGCCTCCTTCACCTCTAACCTTAGCATATTTAATTCTTCCATAAGCATTTCCATTTGTACCTTTTCTTGATTTCCATATTTATCTGCTTTATACAGACCTTCATAGAATTTCCAAAATACTTCTAATACTTCTGCAGGATCCCTTGTTATCTTCCTTGTTAGAGGCTCCCTAAGCTTGGTGACAGACCCTTCTACTTTCTGTTGCCTGCGTCATTGTGCTAAACGTTTTTGTACTCTAGAGTTATTATCAAAAACAGTTGCTTAACAGCAATCTTTATAAACTCATGCATATTATCGAGGTAATCCCTTATTTTCTGTTTAGCATTCTGCAGTTGCTCCTCTTCTTGTTCCGTGAGATTCCCCCTATTTTGCAATACTTCAACATTTGTCAGTCCATCTAATTAATTCTTACTTCTTAACCATATCGCCCTTTCTTTTATTCCCACCCTATTTTTAAATTCATCTTTAATTTTATCTCATCCCCTAGCTTTATTTTCAGAAGAAATTTCTATCTTCCCTAGTAGCTCTTGAATAATTTCCACTATCCATTCCTTAAATTCCTCTCTTTTCAGCAGATAGGTGGGGAAGTGTCAGCGTCTCATTTTTATTTCATTACCCTATGTTTTTATTTTAGTTATTATTGGTGCATATCAAGACCTTCAATTAAATGCACATTTTCCTATAAAATGTAAATTCTGCCTAGCCTAGCCCAGTTTTTGTATCTTGGGGAATAATATGTAAACTCACTCCAAACTCCTAGTACTGAATTCACATCTTCCATGCCAAATATTTTCATAAATGTCTTTACAAATCTACCCTCCTTTGTTATAGTTTCCCTTCTGAGCTCCCCAGACACATCTTTATTGTTGAAAATCAAATTTCAGTCACCACCTATAAGTAATATTCATTACTGAAAGCTGATTATTTCTCCAAGAATTTTCTTAAGCTCCATTATAATAGTTTTTAGCGGAATATAAATAAATGTGAGTGTAATCCTCCTCCCTTGCCAGTAGCCCCTTAGTACTACAAATCTACCATTATTGTCTTTTTTATCCTCTTCTATTACTATTGGAGTTCCTCTTGTTATTAATATATGTACTCTTCTCTTCCTTTGCCCCAGGTATTCCACTGAATAACCATCCTGAAAAGCTTTCTTTATCAGATTCACATGATCATTTATTTTCAAGTGTGTCTCCTGTAGCATAGCTATTTGCACTCTACATTTATATAGTTCATTACTCTTTCTTTTTTGTATTTATCTATGAGACCATTAACATTTAAAGACATTATGGAAAAAAAATCATATTCTTCAGGGATTATTTTTCCCATCTTGTATGTGTAATAGCTTTTTGTTAAATGTCCAGTTCCAGCTTTTGTGTTACATGCATACACTGTTTGGCAGGTTAATCTTGTATACAATTGTTTCTTGTTATCTCCATTTGAGCCTATGTCACATCTTGCAGAACTTTTTGTTTTATTGAAAACCCTCAAACAGAAACACACACACACACACACACACACACACACACACACACACACACACACACACACACACACACAAAATACCCCCTAAAACCTATTAACTTAATAATAACACATAAAACTGTGTACATCTTCAAATACTGAAATTTTACCCTCCTAATAAGAACAAATGTTTCTGATAGCCACACACACAGACTCAAGCTAAACTAAAATAAAGATTATCCATGCTAAGATGCATGGTAGAGCCTGTGATTCTATTAAGTGCTGTATGGCTTTGCCTTATCTTTATAACTGTCTTAGCAGGGAAAACACTTTCAGAAAACATTTTCTCCAAGCCATTTCTCTTTATCAGATTGTCTGCTAGAGACATGAGAATCATATGCAAAACTGTTTACTAGAAAAAAAAGCCTTATCATATTCCATATTCTTTTTCAATTAGTTGCTTTCTCTTAAACTGTGTTACTATATAAAGCTAATGGTCTTAACCCAGTCATTCTCTTATGCAAGAATGAGAATAAGCACACTAATTTTTCTTTTGTCATGCTCGTTTAACCAGATCCTTTTTTTTTACATTGCAGTGCCTACATTTTTTTAAATCTGAACAAGGAGAAAGAGAAGAAAGGAGAAAGAAAAAAGAAAGAAAAACAGGACCATCTATTTACAATAATATCATCATTACACTTAAAAGTAACTGAAAAAAGTACCTTATGACATGCAAAGAAAATCAAGTACCATTTAAATAGTACTATTAAGAACAAATTGTTTTACTTACAGTTGTTTCTCCCTCCTATTTCCCCCTCCTGAGTTTTTTCCAAACATTAATGACATGAAGTAGGGCATATGCTTTAAAGTCCCCTACAAGTTTAACCAAGTCCAAAAAAGTCTAATATTTACTGATTTTCTTGTTCTATTCCTGTTCATCTCCATCTCTGAAACCCAGTTTCTGCTTCATCTTCAGTGCACTCTCAATTCTTCTAGTCAATTACTATGCTTTTTACAATCTCTCAAGCATTTTCCATTGAAACACCGGGAAAGGTTTCACTGGCACCTCTCTCTCTGTGGTCTTTATTACCAGAAGAACAAGAAGCAGAATCTCTGTCTGTTTCACAGTTCAATTTTTGTTGGACAAACTTTTGTATTTCTTCCTTAGCATGTACTTTATCAAAAAATTATTTTGTTCCTCCAGGGAAAAAATATTTTGAAGATATCTGGGTACAGCAGTTTGAATCTTACACCTGCTTCTCAACATTCCATAAACAAAGGAATACAGTTATTCCTCTTTTGTCTGGTGTACGAGTAGTCATTCTCCACAAACACTTTGCTGTCTCCCACTCTTAGTACTTTATCCTTTTGCCACAGTTTTGTTAGAATCAACTCCTTCTGCTGGTAGGATTAAATTTTTACTATTAACGGTCTAGGTTGTTTTCTCATAGCCAGGCTTGGAGCATTAAATGCTATGTGCCATTTCAATTAACAATTCCTGCTGTGGAATACCAGTCCAGTTGCTTATTTGTACTTTCATGAAACTAATACAGTCTGTTCCTTCCAGCTTCTCAGGTACAGTTGAAAATTTCAGGTTTTTCCCTATGTGCTGTGTCCTCTAATTCTATTATTTTTTGAAACATCTCTTCTTGTGTAGTCTCATATTCAGCCAGTCCTTTCTTCATTTTGACCACTGAGTTTTGCAGTTTTATCACCTTATCTGAGTATCTGTTTAAAGTTTCTTCCATTTTTTCCAGCCTTTGATTGTTTGAGTTGATATACTCCATCAGTGTTTCATTTATTTTAGTCAGGTCTGTGTGCAATTGCTTTATACTTTCCTCAAGGTTACTGGAAGTCATGTCTGGAGCTTGCACTAGTTTTTGCTGAACAGCTACAGTACTTTTCCCAGTCAGTGTTTTTGTCACCTTTTGTAGCTGATTTTCTTTCAGATCCTCTGTATTTCTTTTTTCCTGGCATTCAAGTAGTGGACTTACTAGCCAGTTACTGAAATTTACTCAGAAATCCAGGTTCACTGGCTTTTTATACTAAGTTTCTGCTTTCACACTGGGACAGCTAGAATTAGAAGTTATGTACTTACCATAACGTTCCATCTGAGTAGGTGGATTCATTTGTCTGCAACCTGTGGGTTATGGATCTGATATCGGATCCGAACCGGCATGGTTTATCCAGCTATGGATCTGAGCTCTTAGCTCCTCCCCTCACCCATAATGCCCTGCTCTCCCTACATGACCTCAGATCGAGTTTGCCCTGAATCAAAATACCCTGGAAAAGGGTAACACATAATATGCAGGAAACTGACAAGGCCAGGGGGATAGGAGGGCGGGATGGTTGCAGACAAATGAATCCACCTACTCAGATGTAACGTTATGGTAAGTACATAACTTCTAAATCTGAAGTAGGAGATTCATTTGTCTGCAACCTGTGGGACAGAGTCCCCAGCTACCTGAATCTTGGGCGGCCGTCATGGAAGGATATTCCGGAGCACCGCTGAGCCAAAGGATGCTCTACCTCTAGATGTGATATCCAGCTTGTAATGAGAAATAAAGGTATGAGATGAAGCCCAAGTGGCTGCTGAACAAATGTCATCAAGAGGAATCCTAGCCTTAAAGGCCGCTGAGGTAGAAACTGACCGGGTCAAATGGGCATGGACTCCCTCCGGTGCAGGCCTCCCAGAAGCTTGATAAGCTAAAAGAATACACTGCGAAATCCAGCGTGACAAGCAGACTTTGGAAATTGGCTTACCCAGATTGAATTTGGCAAAGGAAATGAACAACTGGTCGGATTGCCTATGACCAGCTGTCCTGTTAAGATAAAAATGAAGCTGCCTGTGAACATCCAAGGAATGCAGCTTGTATTCACCCTTGTTCTGATATTTAGGAAAGAAAACAGGGAGGTTAATGGACTGATTAATGTTTGCTTCTGAACCTACCTTAGGAAGAAAGGAGGGATTGGTCCTGAGGTATACGCGGTCTGGATGGAAGACCAAGTAAGGAGGCTTCATGGATAAGGCTTGAAGTTCCGAAACTCTTTTGGCCGAAGTAATGGCTACTAAAAAGGCAGTCTTGAGGGATAAAAATTTAAGATCTACTGTGGCCGCAGGCTCGAAGGGGGGAGCGGTCAAGGCCTGAAGAACCAAAGAAAGATCCCATGGAGGAACCGCTTGCTTGATAGGGGGTCTAAGGAGAAAGGTGCCTTTTAGGAAGATTTTACACAATTTGGCAGACATAAGTGGTCCAGAGTCATGACCAACATGATAGAAATGGCCGCAAGCTGCATTTTGACCATGGAACTACTGGCACCATCAAAAAGAGTGGTTAGGAAGTCTAGCACCAGAGGAAGGAGAACCGTGAAGGGATCTAGACCTTGCCGCTTTGCCCAAATGGAGAATCGTTTCCATTTACTGCGGTAAACTTTCCTGGTAGATGGTTTATGAGCCGCTACCAGGATGGCCTTAACGGGGGATGAGATACCGGGAGTCCTAATTAGGAGTGGAACTGGAGCAGCCAAGCAGTTAGCTTCAGGTTGTCCAGATTCGGAGTTGGTAGGTTCGATGGGTGCGATATCAGATCCGGAATGGGATCTAGAATCCAAGGTGGATTCACCGAGTGAGACCTTAGGTAAGGGAACCAGATCTGTCGAGGCCAGAATGGGGCAATGAGGATCATACTGCACCCCAACTGAGAGGCTTTCTGAAGAACTTGGAGCATCAGAGGCAAAGTGTAAAGAAGACCGGGAGGCCAAGCATGCACCAGAGCATCTCTCGGGGAATCCCCTGGAGGAGGGATTACAGCGAAAAAACTGTCGCACTTGGTGTTTAAGGGAGACGCAAAGAGATCGCAACAAGGAGTTCCCCACCATGCAAAGATATGTTTCGCTACTTAAGCATTGAGAGACCACTCGTACAGGGAGATAATGGTGCAACTGAGCTTGTCCGCATGGATGTTGGACCGACCCGGAATATGCGTTGCGATGAGAAAACGGTTGGTGGAGATCGCCCATTCCCACACTCTCATGGCTTCTCGACACAAAGGATAAGACCTGGTTCCCCCCTGTTTGTTGATGTACCAGACCACCGACATGTTGTCTGACTGAATTGCAATTGTTCCCAGGGGAAGAAAGGCCTGAAGTGCTCACAACGCCAAGAGCACTGCTCTCATCTCTAGAACATTGATATGCAGGGAGGTCTCTGATTCGTTCCACGTGCCTTGGACTGTCCGGCCTGCAAAATGCCCCCCCCACCCGAGGCGGGAGGCGTCCGTGGTCACCGTGGCGAGAGGGGGAGAAGCACAAAAGGGGCGGCCTCCGTGGAGATCCTGTGAGTGGAGCCACCACAAGAGGGACCGCTTGCAAGCCTTGCTGATTGCAATGGGATGATGCAGAGGTAGAGCAAGGTAAGACCACTGAACTTGAAGTGTCCACTGAAGGACCCGCATGTTGAACCTGTTGAGTGGAAGAAGAGATATCGCTGCCGCCATGGACCCTAGAGCCCTCAGGACCAATTCCGCCGGAACTGAGCTGGAGTGGAGGATGGCCCGCACCTGGAGTCGCAGATTCTGAACTCTGTCGGCTGTGAGGAAGGCTCTTAACTCCCTCGTGTCCAACCTGGCACCTATAAAATCTATCAACTGAGTAGGGGCCAGTTTGGATTTTGCTATGTTTATTGTGATGCCCAGGCGGGGAGCTAGATGAAGAAAGGAGTCTCGCGCCAATGATAGTAGATGCCTTGTTGGGGCGGTAAGAAGCCAGTCGTCCAGGTACGGGAAGACCTGCACCCCCTGAAGCCTCAGGAGGGCCGCAACCACTGCTAATACTTTGGTGAACACCCTGGGGGCTGTGGTGAGACCAAAGGGAAGGACCCTGAACTGGTAGTGACTGGCTCCCACCCGGAAGCGAAGAAACCTCCTGGAACGTCTGTCCATTAGTATGTGGTAGTATGCATCCTTGAGGTCTATAGAGCACATCCAGTGATTCTCTCCCAGAAGGGGGAGGATGGATTGCAAGGTGACCATCCGGAACTTCTCCTTGGGAACTGCCAGGTTTAACAGGGACAGGTCTAAAATTGGTCTTAGGTCCCCCGTCTTTTTTGGCACTAAAAAGAACCTGGAGTAGAACCCTGATCCGATCTGGTCTGGGGGGACGGGCTGGATGGCTCTTTTCCCCAGCAGATGGCCAATTTCTGCCTAAGCAGCCTCCCACTGACCGGGTGGAAAGTTGGGGAGGGATTTTAAATTTGGAATGTGATGAAAGGGGATCTTGTATCCTCTGGATATAATGCGGAGGACCCAGCGGTCTGATGTTATGGACTCCCATGCCGCTAGGTGCTCCAAAAAATGTCCCCCGACTGCCTCCAGAGTGGAGCAGTCGGGCAACCCCTCAGGGCTGCTGTGCGCGCCATTCAGAGAAAGGTTCTCTGGACCCAAAGTTCCTGGGAGCCCCTCTGCCCCTGGGGCAGCGTCCTCCCTGTCCTCCTCTGCCACGGAAGGACTGGTTGTCCGGAGCGGGTTGGGATTGCTGCGACTTCCGGAACCACATCTTCTTCTGGCCCTTTTGGTTCCTAGAGTAGGACCTCTGGGGCACAGAGAAGCGGATTCCGACAGCAGACAGCGTCTTCCCGTCCTTTTCGCTCTGGGTCAAGGTGTCGCGAACCGTCTTGCCAAAAAGGGCAGAACCATCGAAGGGACGTTCGCGAAGGATGCCTTGAAGGGCTCAGTGAAATCGCAATGGCGGAGCCAGGCCTGGCGTCTCGTGACTAGGCCTTCTCCTGCAGCTCTAGCGGCTCCCTCAGTAGCATGGGACAGCAACCGCATAGAGGTATTCGTCACGGACCGAAGAGTGGCCATACGGGTGGAGTGCAAAAGTTTGTCCTCCTCCGACATGGACTCGGGGGGGATGCAGCGTATTCTTTAATAAGATCGCGCTGCATCCTGATAACATGTGCCAGGTAGTTGAGCGCCCTCACTGAGAAGGTCGCTGAACTAAACATTCGCTTCCCCAAGCAGTCCATCATCCGAGACTCCTTGCTCGGAGGATGGACTGAGGGACTCTCCTGGGCGAATTCCCTCTTGGTGGCTGCTGCCGTCAACATGGCATCTACCGGAGGCCCCTTACTCCAATGGGCCCGGTCTGCAGGGGGGCTAAGGATACGGTCTGGCCTTTTGGGGAATGGCTCCACGGTGTCCGGTTCCTTCCATGCCCTGGTGGTAATAAGGTCCACCAGGGGGTCGGCAGGAGGGGACACCCAAGAGGTAGATGGGCCCGCTTCGAATGCCTCCAAGAACACGGACTCGTCCGAGGAAGACTTGGGGGCAGACCACCCCCCCCCCTTATGTGAAGCATTTCCATGATGTCTCCAAAGGAGACATCCTCGGGGGGTGATCTTGGGGAGCCTTCCCCTTCCTCCAAATCCGTGTCTTCTGTTAAAGACTCGGGGGAGTCTATGTGCCTCCTTTTACACGTATGCTTGCGAGGTGCTTCCTCGGGGGGGCTGTCCCAGGAGCCCTCGCAAGCAGTGTCTTGTTCCAATGGAACAGCTTGGGGCATTGGAGCAGGCTGTCCCAGTGGCCGGATGGTGGAAGCCTGACCCAGTGCAGATGGAGCGCGGGAAGGAGCCGAAGCAAGTGCCGGGGGTCCGGAAGCCCTCAACGTTGAGGGCCCTCTCCACTACATCAAAAGCTGAGGGGGAGCCAGCCTCGACCAAAGGATCCGAAGGTCGGCTCCCCCTCGGATCCAAAGAGTGGATCGGAGCCGGCCCCGAGACACTCGGATCCGAGGGGCCAGTGCACACCGACACAGACGGCGCCGAAGTCACACTGAGCCCCCCGGATCTGAAGCTCGGAGCCAGGCTCCGAGAGGTCGGATCCAAAACACTCGAGGGCAGGGTCAGATCCGAAGTACCTAGTACTATCGGCGCCGACCCACCCCCGGCTCCGAAGCTGCCCAGCTCCGAACGCTCCGAACCCGAGTAGCGGGTCGGAGAAGGAGCTATAGGCTTGAAAAATGGGGTTGAGCTCCCCCCCAGAGGGGGGGGGGAGGCAGGAGCACTCCCATCTGCATCTGGGCCTGGATGAACCTTCCCATCATCCGGACCAGATCGGCGTCGGAAAGGCTATACGTGGATCTCGAAGAGGCTACCGAGGTAGGCCTTGAGTGCCTCCTCGATAGCCTCGATGGAGATCGGGTCTCCTCCTCCTCAGGCCCCGGTGAAAAGCAGACCAGAGACCGGAGCCGAGGAGGGGGAGAGCCAGCAGCCAAGGAGGCCGGAGGAGAAGCCCGCTTAGCTGGCGGGGCCAAAACGGAGGTCTCGGCCCGCCGCTTATGGTGCTTCTCCCTCCGGTCCTTTTTTCTTGCCTCCCTCTCCTCCAACCCAGCAGCGGGAGGTTGAGTCCCAGGTGGAGGAGGGGGAGCAGGCGAGGAGAGGACCGTAGAAACAGTACCCACCGCAGGAGCAGGAGCCGAAGCTTAGTCCGGGGGCAGAAGTCCTGCCAGGACCAGCTTCGACCTCCGCTCCTTCAATGCCCTGGGATTGAACCCTGCACAAATGGAACATCCAAAAGTGAGGTGTTCAACCCCAAGGCATCGAACACACCGAGTGTGGCCATCAGCAGGGGAAAGCTTATGGCCACACTCGGAGCACTTCGAAAAAATTGCCTTAGGGGCTTCTGACATAACTAAAGTCTTTTTTTTTTTTTTTTTTTTTTTTTTAAAAAGAAAAGACAAACAATAAGTGCTAACTAGCACACACACAGGCCCCAAACAGCACACATAAACAAAACTCCGAACCAGCGAGGGGAGGGAATTAAAATAAAGTTTTAAAGGTGAAAATTTTAAACCAAAACTATCAATACACTAAAGGGAACCTAATACAATCACACAAAACTAACTATAAAAAGGTAATAAAACACTTTATAAAGGATTTATAAAGACTTAGCTAAAGAGCTCAGACGATCCAATCTGGTTACCAGCGCGGCAAACTAGATCTGAGGTCATGTAGGGAGAGCAGGGCATTATGGGTGAGGGGAGGAGCTAAGAGCTCGGATCCATAGCTGGATAAACCATGCCGGTTCGGATCCGATATCGGATCCATAACCCACAGGTTGCAGACAAATGAATCTCCTACTTCAGATTTAAGCTGTTACTCAGTGTGCAGCCATCTTGGAAAAAAAGGCCAGTGAAATGTTAACCTCAAGGGACCCTCTATTCCTTTTTAAGCACCACTTAGAAAACCTCATCCATTTGTAAACATCAGATTTTCTAGTAGCAGCTTTTCTGGTCTTCTTTAACACCTGCTGCACATCCCCATGAAACAAGTATCTAAATGGAGTCAAGACTGAATCATCCAGACTGTCAGTTGTAGCTGCTCTGAACTGGTGCGCATCAATCATCCCCGAGACTGTGTAAGCAAATCTAGAATGTGAGTAAGTATGTGTTAATAGCCCTAAGCCAATACCATTATAAGGGAGAACCAAGATTACCTACGCCAATAGGGGTTCACCAAAAAGATCTTTGGTATTTTTCTCTGTATCTTCAGAAGTGCCTTGTGAATCAATGGAAAGGGTGGAAATGCATACAGAAACATTCCGATTCAAGAGAATGAGAATGCGTCTGTCTTCCAGGCATGTTTGCAAGGATCTTTATGACAAAAAAATTTTTTTTTTTTTTTTATTTTTTGTTTTTTGTCGTAAAGACCTGTAATAGTTTCAAGTTGTTGCAAATGTTTGCAAGGATGTTCAGAACAGAATTTCTTCAGGTGTCTGTTTTGAAAGGAGGTGAACAGATCTATTTGAGGCATTCTCCACACCTGGACTAGATCCCGGAACACCACTGCTTTGAGTTGCCACTTGTATGGGTCTGCTAGGATCTGCTTTGTCTGCCTGCTACCACATTTTGCTCTGATGGGATACATGATGCCTGAAGAGTCAGAGAATGCTGTAAAACCAGCTTCCAAGCCATCAATACCAACTTGCACAATGACCTTGTACTCCCATGTTTGTTGAGGTACCACATCAATACTTCCATGTTTGTTAAGGTATCACATCACCTTGGTGTTGTTCATAACCACAAAAAGAGGATCCAGAGTCCATAGGCTGTTCCGGACTTTCAAGGCATGGATCACTGCTAATATTTCCTTGCTATAGATGTGCTTCCATGCATCCTTGGTATGACACAGCTCCTCAAGTGATGTTGGACCAGTGGTATCTTGAGAATCATAGATGCCATCAGTCTTAGAATTCATAGGAAATCTCTTACTGAGGTGACATTCCTCCTGAAGAATTTCTGAAATGTCAAAGTAACAAGATGTACACAAATCCACAAAAAAGGACCCCGGATCCCGAAACTAGCAGGAATGCAGTTGAATGCAGTATCACAGACACGATAGCAAAAATAAAAAAATAGAACTTAATTCCAATGTCAAAACTAACTGGCCATCTCTTTTTCTTAGTATAAATGTTTTTTATAGGTTATTTTTATGGAGTATGAAAATGCTGTGTTTAAGAACTGTATTTGTTGTTTAGTATTTTTTTTTTTTGCATATGATATTTATCATGTGGGGTAGATTACTACTTTATTGTATGATCATACATTGTGATTTTATATTATTTCTTTGGTTTAATAATTTTTTAGAAAAAGTTTTTAAATAAATGTTTTGAGGAGAATAGGAATAGGTTGTTAATTGAGGGATGGCCAGTTAGTTAATTAGTTAATTGTGTTAGGGTATATATGAGGTGTTTTGTGTTTTTCATCTTGATAAAGTCTCTGATCTGGTGGAAATGAAACACTTGCATTCATTTGTTTTAATAAAGGATTGACATTGGAATTAAGTTCTATATTTTTTTATTTTTGCTATCGTGTCTGTGATACTGCATTCAACTGCATTCCTGCTGGCTTCTGGATCTGGGGTCCTTTTTTGTGAATTTCTAAACTGTCATCTGGGTAGGACAGGACCTTGTTTTTGGGAAGAAAGGCCATTCTTTAGTCAGAGTTGAATAAGCACTCCAGGAAGATGAGTCTTTGTGAGGGTGGCATGCATGACTTCCGAAGGTTCAGCTTGAACCCTAGCTGGGATAGTATGGTCAAGACCTTATCTAGTGATTCCAAACACCTGGATGCAGAGTCTGCAAAAATCAGCAAGTCATCCTTAAGGAATATGTGAATGCCAAGAGTCTTGCAGTGGACCACTACCAGAGAAAGGCATGTCATGAACACTCAAGGTGTGGTGAATATCTCAAAGGGCAATGCAGAGAACCAGCAGTGCAAATCAGACACACAAATCTCAGATATATCTTTAAATTAAGCAATGGGGATATTATGATAAGCACCATTCAAGTCCAGGGTCAACATGAAGCAGTGATCTGTCAGAACAGGAAGTACTGTCTGCAGAGTGAGTTTCTTGAACTTAGGTACCTTGACAAAAATATTCAGAGGTCCATCACTGGTCTCCATGTCAGCTCTTTTTAGGGACCAGGAAAATTCTAGAGTAGAAACCTTTCATTTTCTCTGAAGGAGGGATCGGTTCTATGATTCCTGCATCCAGCATGTGCCTGAGTATTGGGGGAAATAAAGTCTGGTCTGGTATGGTGGACAGGGGAAAAAACACTGAATGGAGGTTGATGTTTCTTCCACTGCCACCTGAAATCTCTACCAACAATGTTCAGCACCCATTTTTTGGACACCACTGATGGCCAGGCCACCTTTTTGAGAGCCAATTTTCATGATAGGGAACCCAGAAGGAAAACTGGGAATGATAGATGCTGAGCCTCAGCATAGTCATAAGGTCTCCTTTTTGGAAATGGAACACCTCTTGTTTGGTTTGAGGAAGTTCTTCTAGCATCTCCTTTGGTGGCTTGTTTTTTGTTAGGCTGTGATTTCTGTTTGTTAGTCACTGAAAATTATCTTGCTTATTGGAGGAAAATTTAGGAATATGAAACATTTTAGACACTCACTGCATCAGTTTACCTCTGCAATCCCATTGTTTGTAAGAATCGGATTAACTACTATACCAGCACACAATCAGCATCAAGTGGAACATCCAAAATCAAATTTTTTAACTCATCAGAAAAGTTTTGGTTGTGCAAGCAAGCATACCTCCTGACCACAACTGATGTCAAGCATTTCTAGAAACAGTATTGACACCCTTCAAGGCACTCCTTAAAGCATGTTTAGACACTTGAGGAACATTGGAAACAATCTCTTTCATATAGTCTTTCTGCTCCACAGGTAATGATGCATACATGCACCTCAACACAAACTTCCACATAAAGTACTGGTAATTAAACACATTAAAAGCTACCATACTGGACTGCACCAGCTTCTTTCCCTGAGACTGTAGCCACTTAACTTGTTTATCCTGTGGGACTTAGTTTGATATAGACATAGTCTTTTTATTGGATAAGTCAGTTAAGGAGGGAGTGAAGCTAGGCAGTCCACAAATATGTCGCTCTGGATAACTCCAAGATGAATAAATCAAACAAGGTACATCCAAATAAAGCTCAAAGTTCTGTAGTTCACATATACGATTTATTGCAACAGACAAGCGCTTTCGCTAAACATAGCTTCTTCAGGTCACTTTAATAAATGAAGGAACAAGGTTCTTCAATATATAGGCATGTCAATCAACCAATATATGAAGCAATCAGGAATTTAAAAGAGAAATGTAAAAAACAAGGTATATATGTATATAATGTATAAATCTAAAGACATATATAGCAATCCACCTTTATTAACAATTAGGTTAAACTGTGTATGTAAAAAAGGGAAAAAATACATAATAGAAAACCTGTATGCTATCTATATGTATAATGTGCATGGATATGACAAGTAGTAAATATATAAATACAAAAAATAAAAAATAAAAAACAAATCAGTGTGCCATGTATATCAATATATATATATTGTGTCATAATGCATAAATATTCTACTTCACTAATGTAGATGTTAGAGCTACTGATTTATGCATCATGAAATAAATACCAGGATATAAAAAAGCACTAAAAAGTCATTAGATGGTGCTGTCATAATATGATCAGTTACATTACAAAAACAGATATATGACAGTATTTGGATCATGTCTGAGACCAGGAACAAAACATGTAAATGTGCATAAATGACACTTATATATACAAATATAAAGATATAGGACACAGGTCAATGTATCATGTATATCAGTATACATTCATAAATATGTGTTCTCACACATAAGTATTCTATTTAGCTAATATAAATATTAAAAGTGTTTAAAAAGTTAAAAAATGCATTATAGATAAATATACTAAAAAATCATTACAAAAATGCTTTCAAAGTGTGGTCTGTCACATTACAAAAGCATACATATGTATGTGATTACATGCATATTGTCTTGATCTAAAAGCACAGCACATAAATAAATATAAATAACGCATTACTTCAAAGACATAAAAACTTCATAAAAAGTATACATGTCTAAAAGTGTTAAGTATATATCTATATATTGAATATGTCGGAGATAGAGTATATTTAGTGACTCACTAAAAGATATGTATGTGCAAATCAATTTCCAAAGGGGTATTTATGCATCATAATAATAATACTCATAGTGCACAAATCACTTAATGTTTCTACGTTTCCTAAGTCTAGGCTTGATCGAAGCTCTTTCATTCAAGCCTGACCCACTATCAGCCCTTAGTCGAACGATCCAATCACTTTCTTTGCTCTCAGTATCACTTCTAATGTCACCACCTCTTATACTGGGTGTTAAAACTTCAAGGGCCCTAAATAAAAAAGTGTGTGTGTGGTCGTGAGCATTAACATGCTTGGCTAGGGCATTATGTGGTGACCCTTTCCTAATGTGATAAACATGCTCTCTTATTCTGTCTCTAAATTTTCGATTCATCTTTCCTACATAAAAACTCCTACATATTTGACAGACTGCAAGATAAATCACATTACTTGTCATACAGTCTGCAGTGGCTGTGGTATAAAAAATGCGTTGTGTGTCAGGATGTATAAAATCAGATTCACAATCAATATAGTGACAAAAGTTGCATTGTCCACATGGAACAGTATAAGCTGTGGTCATCTCAATTCTCATAGGTTGCGAATAACAAAGCATTCTCTTAAGATTCTTCTTGTTCTTATATTGAAATTTTGGAAATTCACCAACTATTTCCCTTAAATCATCATCAATCTGGAGAACTGCCCAGAACCTATTAATTATATCCCTGATTTCAGAATGATCAGAGGTAAAAGCAGTTGTGAATTTCACTATGGGTAAAGTAGTGGATAAATTCTCTTTTGATGGACAGCCTTGGGCAGTAGGTCCAAAATATGGCATGGCCGTGGTATGTCTTAAATCTGACATATTCTGCATACTATCATTCACTTCATTGATGTCATAGCCTCTATCTATTAATCTGCCCTTAAGATTCTCTAATTCCATGCAGAAACCTTCTTCAGTTGGATTCAAACGGGAGGCTCTAATAGCCTGACCCTTAATAATATTTTTAAACACAAAGGAGGGATGCATACTAGATCTTAGCAGTAGGGAATTACTATAGCATGCCTTCCTAAAAACACCTGTGTTGATCAAGCCATTAGGTAACTTCTCCAAAAACAAATCTAAGAATTCAATCCTATCTGTTGAATAGTTCATGGCTTGTCTGTTGCAATAAATCGTATATGTGAACTACAGAACTTTGAGCTTTATTTGGATGTACCTTGTTTGATTTATTCATCTTGGAGTTATCCAGAGCGACATATTTGTGGACTGCCTAGCTTCACTCCCTCCTTAACTGACTTATCCAATGTTTATTTCTTAATCTCTTTGGAAGGAGTGTTTGCCTGTCAGGGGGACTGTTCTTCACTCTTGGATTTATAGTCTTTTTATTGTTCCTTCTGGGGAAACAGAAGCAGGGTCTGCAGATAAGAAGGGTTGAAAGTCAGACATGGCCAAGCACACCCTAAATTTTTTAAACACATTTTTATAAAGAGACATGTTCAGGAGAGGAAAATTGCTAGCCTTTCTTAAAAACATCTTCCAGTGCTGGGACCAATGGATGGAAGGTTGACATATCTGGGCCTCAACATCCAAAAGATCATATACCCTGCTGATCTCGGGAGTAGTTAAAGATTGCTCCCAAATTAATACATTCCTAACTTTAGCCAGCATTGGAGAAAAATAAAATATCTGTTTGGGGTTCTGAAGCTCTTCATCCACAGAGGAAATTGACTGATCAGACTATGACACTCCCAAAACCTCAGATTTTGGATCCCTTTCAAAATCAGGATCCTTGGGTGGTTGAATGAGGGTGGGTGTGCCAGTGTTACTTATAATGTGGTTTTACACCATGTAATCAATGACCTGAATAATGGATCTTGCCATAGCCACCATCTCAAGTGAAAACACAGTTGGAGACTGTTGGTGTACAACATGCTGGGTCTTCTGCCCCAATTTTGTATGCACTACATTAGTGGGAGAACCCCTGGGAGATGTATAAACACTGACAACAAAGTCTGCACCTTTAACTTCCCCTGCACCTATAGAGTCTTGTTCTCCCAAACTTAAACCAGGCGATGGTGCAGCCTTGGAGGACATGTCTGACCCTTGTGTCATGCACCATTGTGGTGCTAAAAGCACACCAGAGGATGTAGAGGTAAAAGAAGGCAAGTGGTCCAATGGCTTGCTCAAAGCTAGTGCAGAGTCACAAGCTATAGACTGTGACATATTTCACGATTTACTTCTATTTTTTTAGGTGCACAAGGGGTAGATGGTGGGAGGAGGCACCGTATCTGAGTCAGTCAAGTTGGAGACAAAAAAAATTAGTCCAAGAAATAGCAAAGAATGGATGCATGGTGAGTTCAGTAAAATAGATACATCCTAATATTCTCCTTCTAAATAGCAATCTGAAGTCTGTTTCTGCTAAGATACTGTTTTTGAACACTGCACTGATAGTAGTTTCAGTAACACAGTTCACAACACAATATATAATGACACAAAAGTCCCCCAATTTTAATAAAAAAGCTACTTTCAGTTCCAAATGATTAGACAGAGCATAAAACAGTCTTAGACAAGAAATAAAGCATAAACTTATGAAAAATTCTTGTAAGAAATATTTAACATACAAAACTGGGGGGGGGGAATTGATATTTAAATGAAGACAAAATGTGTAAAATGCTGTAAATGTGCTAAACCATCTCAAATAAACATAACCCAAAAGAAAAAAAAAATGCAAAATCCCAAGGTTTCCTGTCAAAACTTTCAAACGAAGCTTATAATAAAATAGTATAAGCCTTATACTGCAGGTAAAGTAAAACTCCAAGCACATATCATTTCTCAAACAGAAAAAAAAACTGTCAAAAAAGTAGAATACACTATTCAAGCAGAGAAAGCAGGCAGAGGGAGGAAAAATAAAAAAATGATTTCTTGTCTGAGCTCAGTAGCTGAAAAGATCTATAGTAAGGAGAAGTCTTCCAAGAGATCTTTATCTTAGTATGGTGCTAGAAAACTGAAAGGGTCCTGTCTGTGCATTTGTAAGGCAGTCCCTGTACTGCCAGGGGATTGGGCCATCACACTGACAGATAGGCAGTGTGAGGGACTCTGAGCTTTAGTAGTCCGCCAGATGAGGAGAGCAGGGCAGTACTTCCAGAATGTCTCTAAGGCAGTGTGTTTGTTGAACATTAGTAATGATGCTGAGCAGAAGGCAAAAATAAAACTTAAAAAAAAAAAAACATTTGGGGAGGGGGGTTGATTGGGTTCTGCAAAGTATTACTTCAAATAGTATTCTGTGGGGATTTTGCAGAGGGGCAGTGTCCCAGTATGGCCATGCATTTGCTACTGTGATAAATTCCACCAAATGAAACCATTACTGTTGCCACATCACTCTTAGAACTGCACAAAAAAGAAGTTATGTCTTACCATAACGTTCCATCTGTGTTGTTGAACTTCGTTTAATAATCACCGATAGGTTATCGGTTCCGTCCTCGGAACCGAGCCAGCCATATGCCAAGGTTGCGTCAGACAAAAACTCTTGAGCTAAGAAGTTACCCAGCATGCCCCTCTCTCTGTTACCTCAGATCGAGTTTGCAAGTTGTAGAAAGAAGCAGAGGCTACCTCTGGTCAAAATGACCTGCTGTTATAGGACAATGAGATCCACCAGAAACCTTCGGAGGGGGAAGGAGGGTGGGAAGTATGACTGAACGAAGATCAACAACACAGATGGAACATTATGGTAAGACATAAGTTCTTTATCTAATGTTGTTAATCTTCGTTCATTCATTACCGATGGGACAGAATCCCCAGCTACCTTTATTCCTGGGATGCCCTCATGGAAGGTCATTCCTGAGCACCATTGAACCAAATGAAGCTCTTCCTTTAGAGGCCAAATCCAGTTTGTAATGAGTTTTGAAAATATGAGGTCTGGCCCAAGTTGCAGCTGCACAGATGTCATTTAGAGATGCTCTAGCATGAAAGGCAGCAGAGGTTGCTACTGGCCTTGTAGAATAGGCCCTTACAGTTCGAGTTAAAGGGATGTTGTGCTTTTTTGTAAATAAATGTTACACAGTCTTTCAACCATTTAGCCAATGTGACCTTAGAAATGGGACATTCTAATCTAGGTCCAGAAAAGGCCAGAAATAACTGATCTGATTTGCGAGAAGGTCTCATTCTGTCCAAATAAAAATGGATTTGTCTGTGAATGTCTAGGGTATGTAGGCAATACTCTCCTCTGTTTGAATGATTGGGGAAGAAAACTGGCAGGCAATTGTTTGGTTTACAGACAATTCAGAAATTGCTTTAGGCAGAAAGGATGGATTAGTTCTCAGTGATAATCTATCTTTATGGAAAAACAAATAGAGGCGTTTGATGCACAAGGCCTGGAGTTCAGAAATATGTCTGGCAGAAGTAATGGTGACCAGAAACAAAGTCTTCCATAATAGAAACTAGAGGTCGCAAGAGGATGCTGGTTCAAATGAAGGCGCTGTCAGGGTTTGTAACACTAATGACAGGTCCCAAGGCTGTGTTGGTTCTCTAAATGGGGTTTTCAAGTGAATCATACCTTTTAAGAAAGTTTTGTACAACTTGTGTGACATAAATGAGGAATCTTGGTAACCGTAGTGAAAATTAGATATAGCAACCAAGTGAACTCGAATGGTAGAAGTTGATAGTCCAGATTGAAAAAGATTTGAGAGGTATTCCAATACTACAGAAAACAGGAGCTGAGAAAGGATCCATACGTTTTTCTTTTAACCATATGGTAAATGTTCTCCACTTGCTGAGGTATGTTAGTCTGATGGAAGATTTATGAGAGGAAATAAGTATGCCATGCACTGGGGAAGAAAGGTCATGCTGCCTGGCAATCACAGGAAGTGAAGGAGCCAAGCTATAAGATTCAGGCTGGTCAAGTTGGGGTGAATCATGTTCTGCGGATGAGAGCTCAACTCTGGTGTTGGATTGAGAATCCACAGTTGATCTAGCAGGTGAGGCCGTAGAAAAGGAAACCAGATTTGTCGAGGTCAATATGGCGCAATGAGGATTACTTTGCTCTTCAACCAGCGGGCTTTCTTCAGAAACTGGGGAATGAGGGGAAGAGGAGGAAATGCATAAAGTAGACCCAATGGCCAATTGTGGACTAGAGCATCCCTGGGTGACTGTCCCTGAGGGGGATCAGGGCGAGGTAGTTGCTGCATTTGTGGTTGGTTGGGGAAGCAAAGAGGTCGCAGCAAGGATAGCCCCAGCGGTTGAAAATCTCCGCCACCATTAGAGGATTGAGGGACCACTCATGAGGTTGGAGAATGCACCTGCTCAGTTTGTCTGCTATCACGTTGGAGCTCCTGGGAATGTGCGCTGCTATCAGAAAGCAGTTGGTAGCTATTGCCCATTGCCATATCCTTATGACCTCCCGACATAGTGGGTATGATTTGGTTCTGCCTTGTTTGTTGATGTACCAGACTAATTCAGCAAAAACAAACCAGTACTGGATGAAGTGTCTCTCAAGAAAAATCCTGTATATATTCCAAAGCACAAAAGAGGCACACCACGATGATTCTTCAGGTTTTAATGAAAAATTAAAACATCCAACGAACAGCTAAATTTGGATTTATAGATCCTATTTGTCTTAGCTGTAGTAAGAACTCATTGTATATACAATGAGTTCTTACTACAGCTAAGACAAATAGGATCTATAAATCCAAATTTAGCTGTTCGTTGGATGTTTTAATTTTTCATTAAAACCTGAAGAATCATCGTGGTGTGCCTCTTTTGTGCTTTTGATGTACCAGACTACTGACATGTTGTCTGACTGTATTGCAATAGTCCCTGATGGAAAGATGGAGTGGAATGCTTGCAATGCTAGAAGCACCACCCTCAGTTCTAGGACATTGATATGCAGATGGGCCTCTAGTTCTGATCAAGTGCCTTGGACTGTCTTTACCTGAAAAAGCCCCCCCACCCCATCAGGGAGGCATCCGTGGTCACTGTAGCCTTGAGCTGATGGGGGCTGAAGGGACGAGACCACTGTAGAGAGTTCTGTGACATCCACCAGATTAAATCCTGTTTGCACCTTTGAGTTACATGAATTTTGAAAGACAGACGGTATTGTAACAGATACCACTGGGTGAGCAGTAGCCACTGGAGAAGTCTCATATGAAGTCTTGCAAGGGGAACAATGGTAATAGAGGCTGCCATTAACCCCAGCAGCTGAAGAACAGAGTGAGCTGTGGGTCTTTCTTGAGAAAGAATCGGTATCAATTGCTGTTTTATCCTCTGAATTCTGTGGTCAGGGAGAGATGCTGTGCAATTTATTGTGTCTAGAAAAACCCCAATAAACTCTAGAGACTGAGAAGGGGTAAGACTGCACTTCTGCCAGTTTATAGAAATGTATAGGCTTTGTGCTGTGTGAAAAGAGTATGCCAGGGCTTCTTCCAGCAGACGCCTGGTGGGGGGTGGTAATAAGCCAGTGGTCTAGATACAGAAACACCTGGAATCCTTGAAGTTGCAGGTAGGCTGTGGCGACTGCCATGCACTTGGTGAACACTCTGGGGACTGTAGAGAGTTCGAAGGGCAGTCCTCGAAACTGGTAATGACTGGCTCCTGCACAGAAATGAAGAAATCTTCTCAGTGGTTGTCCAATTTTATGTGGTAATACGCACCTTGAAGATCTATAGAGCACATCCAATCATCTTTTTTCAACAGTGGAAGGATAGACTGTACCATGACCATCCAGAATTTCTGTACCTTTACAAATTTGTTTAACAGACTCAGATCCAAAATTGGTCTCCAGTCCCCAGTCTTTTTTGGCAGTAAAAAGAGTCTTGAGTGGAATCTGGATCCTATCTGGTCTGGGGGGACTATTTGGATGACTCGTTTTTTGTAGCAGCTTTGATATCTGTAGTGCTGCTTCTTCCCTTTGACTGGAGTAAGTTTCTGAGGGGGACAGGGCAAAGATTGAAGGGGATGTGATAGCCTCTGGTGATTATCCATTGTACCCATGAATCTGTGGTTATGATTTGCCAGACAGAAGGGTACAAGGAGAAATGACCCCCAACTGCTTCCAGAGGTAAACAGCTGGGCCGCCCTTCAGGGGCACTGGTAGGGTTGACCAGAGAATGAATCCCTGGAACCCTGGTTTCGTGGACATCTCCTGCTCCAAAAGGGGCATCTTCCATTGGAGTTTCCACCTCTGCCCCTGGGGGAGAACTCAGCATGTGCGTCACAGAAAGGGCCCTGCAATTTCTTATGCCACATCTTTCCTGATTTCTGGAACAGAATCTCTGAGGGGAGGAGAAATGGACACCAACGGCAGCTAGGGTCTTACCGTCTTGTTCACATCTAGTCAGTGTGTCTTTTACTTTGGGTCCAAACAATGAAGAGGCTTCATTGGGAGCATTCAAGAAGGAAGCCTTGAAGGGGTCCACAAAATCACAAAGGCATCTAGCTGCTCCTTCCATGGCGTGAGAAATCAGGCACATGGAGCAGTTGGAGATGGATTCAAGGGTGGCTAACTGTGAGGCCACTTTGTCACAGACCTCATCAGAGACATTCCAGTCAAGGTTTCAGAGAGCTCAGTTATTAAGTCCCGTTGAAGCCTCTTAAAATGTGCCAAACAGTTCAAGGACCTGACTGCAAAGGTCGATGATGCAAAAACATGCTTCCCTAGTCTATCCACCACCCGGGACTCATTGTTGGGTGGATGGACAGTCTGGCTCTCTTCTGCCAGTTTCTTTTTAGTTGCAGCCACCACCACCATAGCATCTACTGGGAGACCTTTAGACCAGAGGGTCACTCTCAGAGGGAGATAAGATTTTATCTAGCCTCCAGGGAATAGCTTCAATGGTGTCAGGAGGCTTCCATGCATGCTGCATGATGAGCCGGATGAGCTCATCGGCAGGTGGAGTAACCCAGGAGGTAGTGGGCCAGGCACGGAAAGCCTGCAGGAACACAGACTCCTCTGAGGAAGGGTTGAAGGACTTCCAATCACCTCTCTGTTTCAGGATATCGAGGATGTCACCAAAGGACACCTCATCAGAGGGTGACCATGGGGACCCTTCCCCATCATTGAAATCTGTGTCTTCCAAGGACTCTTCTGGTGAGTCCACATGCTTCCTCTTGCATGTGCTCTTGTGATATACTTCCTCAGAGGGAGGTTCTGGAGAAGACAACATAGAAAGGGTCTCCTGTGGGAGGGTGTCCTGAGACTCCTGTAACCAGTGTTCAACAGGACTGGCTTGCATCAACTGTGGCCCACAGGAGGAGATAGATTCCAATAGTATAGACTTGCCTGCTGAGGCAAGGTAGTCCTGAAGGGGATTCTGGTCTTTCCAAAAAGGGGCTATATTGGCTACCCAAGAAAAGATCTCTCAAGGGTGAATACTTGGTCCTAGCTTGAACGAATGATGTCTGCACCAAAGATAATGGTGCTGTAGCGGTAGTGTGCACCAAAAACTCTGGTGCTGATGAGGTCTGCACCATCAGAGATGGTACTGAAGGTGCCTGCACCAAGAACAAGGTCGTCAGTGCCGAGGAAGTTGTCTGCAATGAAAGGGGTGGTGCCAAAGGCATCTGCACTGAGGTTGGTGCAAAAATGTCTGCACCAGTAAAACTGTTGGTGCCGAAGAGGTCTGAACCAGAAAAAAACATCGGTTCCAAAAGGGTCTGCACCAAGGCTGGTGCCGAAGGGATCTGCACCATGGTCGGCACCGAAGAGGTCTGCACCATGATAGGTGCCAAAGAGGTCTGCACCAATTCCAGAGAGATGGTGCCAAATATGTCTGCGCCGAGGACTTCGGTGCCGAAGGGGTCCGCACTGTGTGCTTCGGAGCCAAAAAAGTGTGGATGTCTTAATGTCTTAAGTCAATTCCAATGGTTCTGTCAGTTTCAGTTTTTTGAGTCTCGGTTCCTAGGGTCTCCAGCAGAAGAAAATGGAAGAGACCTCGAGGACATCTCGGCATGACTTTTTTTTTTTTTGTGGAGCTTCGAAGGAGGCGACGAAACCTCCAGCCCAGAGATAGCCTCATTGAAGGAAGTTTTTAGGAGGCCCTTTATAAACAGCTTATTTTTCCTCTCATTCAAAGTACGATTAGAAAAATTCTTACATGTCCCACATGAAGGGTCAACAGTGAGGTGGGACACACCCAAACAGTATACACACAATCATGTGCATCTGAAAGTGGTAATTTATGGCTGCAGTCTAAACACATTTTAAAACCAGGACTTCCTTTTGTCAGACATCGTTATTCAAAGAAGAAGGAAAGAAGAAGAAATTACCAACAATGGTATGAGAGAGGCTACCCAAGAGGGTAAAGAAGAAGAGATTACCAGCAATGGTAACAAGGTTACCTTAAAAAGGTGAGAGATATTTTGAAATACTTTAAAATAATGCGATAGGGTAAGATAAAGACTTAGCTATTAATAAAACTTGGTAAATTGTTGAAATAGCTGATAAAATATCAAACAAATATACTTAGCTCAAGAGAAGTGGCTTGACACGGCTGTTAGGCAATGTGGCAAACGAGATCTGAGGTAACAGGGAGAGGGGCATGCTGGGTAACTTCTTAGCTCAAGAGGTTTTTGGCTGACGCAAGCTTGGCACATGGTCAGCTCGGTTCCGAGGACAGAACCAATAACCCATCGGTAATGAATGAACAAAGATTAACAACATCAGATTTATGATTATTCACTAGTTCTGATGATACACAGTATTGGTGTTAATGAAAGAACTAACTAATATGATGTGCAGTCTCACCTGAGGAAACGCCATACAGCAAAGGCAGAACATCTTATAAATAAAGCTAAAATTAATGTTCAGTAAAGCAAAGCAGTAGTATTCACCATATATATAAAATACACACACATATATATGTGTGTGTGTGTGTGTGTGCATGTGTGTGTGTGTGTGTGTGTGTGTGTGTGTGTGTGTGTGTGTGTGTGTGTGTGTGTGTGTGTGTGTTGGGAAGTTGGCATAATGGTTATGGTGTTTACCTTACGAACACAAGGGGTAGAGCTTGATACTTACATGGGGTAATTAGCTAGGCTTAAAATAGCCCGCAGAGGCACTTAGTCTAGTAATAATCTATAAATATATATATTATATATAGCCTTCATTATCAATGCTCATTTGGATATTTAGAAATTCAATAGCATCTGCAGAATATTTTCCTGTGAACCTTAAAAATTCACTACTGTGATTCATATACTCAAACAGTTCTAGTAGTTTCGATTCATCACCTACCCAGAAAATACAAAGGTCATTTACAAACCTTCTATAGAATACTAAGTATTCACAGGCTAAAAGATGTATAAGCAAACTTTGAGATTCACATTCAGCCATTACCATGTTGGCTTAGCTATTGGCACATGGTGTGTCCATAGCTATGCCTAACATTTGTCTATAATACTTCCTATTGAACACAAAAACATTTGTTTTGTAAAATTATTTCAAGCAATTCACATATCAAATGTATATGCATTGCAGAATAAGAGCTATTACGCTTAAGGAAACCGCTGACCATCATTATGCCTTGTGTATAGGGTATGGCTGTAAACAATGAGGTTACATCATATGTTGCCATCAAGACACCATTCAAAGACTTGTCATAGCTATCAATAAAACAATATAAATCTTGTAGCATTTGTTTCGTATCTCGTAAAATATACTCATATTGTTCTAGTACTGGTTTCAATTGCTTCTCCACATAGATAGATAATGGCTCAGTGAGCCACCCCCACCCACCCCAATGGGTTTAAAAGGGGGTCTCTGTAGATTTTTATGGACTTTGGGTAGTCCCTGTAGTGTTGGAATCAAAGGTTTCTCAATCACAAAGTAACTAAATAATTCTTTAGTCAACATGCCACTAGTTACTTGTTGCATTAGAATGCTAGTGACATTCTCAATCATGCCACCAATATCTGACAAATCAATATGTTTATATACAGAAACATTGAGCAGCATTTCAGACATTGACTCAAAATAGAAGTCACTATCCATGACAACTATCTGACCCCCCCCCCCCCCCTGTCTGCAGGTCTTATAACTATGGTTGAATCAGTTTCAAGTGCTGTTAAAGCTGTTTTTCATTAACTGTAAGGTTATCAAACCTCCTTTTAGTATAATTACGTCTATTTTTATCAAAATAGTCATAGAATTCTGCTTCACATACTTTATAAAATGTGTCTAAGGTTGAATTATACTGTGGGTTAAATAAGCTTGTTTTTTTAGACACAGCATCCCTTGAAACATTTACAGTATTGTCCCTACATTCATCATTAAACATTGGTCTTAGCTGAATATTTCTCAGACTCAGTTTAAAGTCAATTAAGGTATCTGCCACATTTGCTGATGTGGCAGGAATGAAAGACAATCTTTTATTAAGCAAGTCACATTCAAAAGAAGTGAGATACCTGCATGAAATGTTCCACACTAAGTCATTTCTGTGGTTGCCCACATTTTCTTCAGTGTATTACCGTTCCCTCGACCCGATTGTCTTTCATTCCTGACAGATCTGTCTTTCTGTGAATCATAATAATGGTTTTAACAACTTGTCTGTTGCTGAAAAACAAGCACTTGTTGAAATGAAAGCATTAACATGCATAGAGATACGTCCAGCAGATAAAGGGGGAGGGATAGTGATTCTTGGCAGGGACACTTATATACAAGGTATGATGAACTTACTTAATAATGTTGGGACCTGCCAGGTCATTTCATGTGCTGTGGTTAAAGCAGTTATTGACAAAGTACAATTTTTAGTCTTTGACCTTCTTATTACAGGTATGGTTACACGGTCACTTTTTGAGTATTTTACTGTTGAATTTCCAATGGTTCCCACCATTTATGGGTTACCGAAAATTCATAAACAACTTGCTAATCCCCCTATGCTCCCAATTGTGTCCAGTAGGGGATGGGCTACAGAGCCTCTCTCAATTTTTGTAGAGAATATCCTACGTCCTATCTTGAGTGGATGCACATCTGTGTTAAAGGACACTAAGGACTTCCTTATAGAGTTAGGTGTGCACCTTGAAACACTTGCAGATCCATGCTGGCTGGTTACATTAGACATAGACTTGCTTTTTACAACAATCCCGAATGACTGGGGTATTGAAAGTATCAGAGACATTTTACATACAAAGGAGATGCAACCTAATAAGATTAGTTTAGTGTGTGCACTGCTTGAGATTATCATAGAAAACAACATTTTTATGTTCAGAGATGAATATTATATACAGAAGGTTGGCATGGCTATGGGTACTGCCTGTGCCAACAGCTACGCCAACCTCTCTCTTGTTCAATGGGAGGTTAATCATGTGATTAACAACAATGAATTTGCTACGTCCATTGTCTGGTATAAACGTTTCGTGGACGATATCTTCCTTTTGTGGCATGATACAGAGGAGCGCCTTAAGGAATTTATTGTATACATCAACAATGTGACTACATTCCTTAAATTTACTCATAAATATTCTGACATGGAGATAGAGTTTCTAGATGTCAAGGTTAGTAGAGATGCATTTCATTTAGTATCTACTACTTTGTATAAGAAACCCATCAAGAAGAATACTGTACTTCATAACAGCAGTATGCACCCTAAACATACTAGAGCTAATGTCCTGAAAGGGCAAATTTATCGTGTTATGCATTTGCATAATGATGATATTGCTTTACAGTCAGCACTATTTGTGCTAAAACAAGAGTTTATGTCAAGATGGTATAGAGAGCATGATATAGACACACAACTGGAACTAGCATGGAGAGAGAGAAGTGGTAGGTGTAAACCATATTATAACACGCAAGTTGGAGTATGTAGTAGTGATAACATCTATACAGGCCCTAATAATACTACTGAGATGGATGCACTTAGAATGCCACTCACATATGTTAGTAATATTAATATAGTGTGCAATATTACTAAGAATAACTGGGACATTCTTTCTAATGTTAAAGAGTTAAATGGAGTTATAGGACATGAACCTAGATTCACCTTTAGGAACAACAGGTCCTTGAAAAGTCAGCTCTGCTACATGATTGACAATGTACAACAGTATAATCAATCCGACAGGTTAGGTACATACTGTTGTAGGAGATGTACAGCCTGTCAATATATACATGTGGGAGGTCGCTTTCTACATCCACACAAGGGTTTCACCTTTGAGTCTAATTTCTATGCTGATTGTCAAACAAAGAACGTGGTTTACTTTAGTTATTGCACAATCTTCTATGCTTTTTACATAGGAAAGACCAATCGCCCTTTGAAAGACAGAATACTGGAGCATATAAGGGATGTTAGGAATGCTAAGGAAAGTAGTGCACTTGCAATGCATGTCAAAGAAGAAGGTCACACACTTGGTTTTAAGTTTTTTGTACTTAAAATAGTCCCTGTCAATAAAAGAGGAGGAAATTTGAATAGTCGTACAGAAGGTATTGAGCAGGAATGGATACTCAAATTCCAGGCGGATGTACCACCTGGACTTAATAATAAAGTATCCTTAAAACCTTTTTTAAGAGCAAAATCACTGAAACATTAATATTTGTATGTAATATGTATATATAGTACATACTTTTAGTAATGTCTACTGTGCTTAGCCTCTCTATATATATTTTTATACTTTTTATATGTACTGCATTTTTTGAACACAAATTACATACTTACGTATTTTATGAATATATTTATGTATACATACAATTTTAATACATGGCTTTATGAAGGTATTATTAGAGTTTTAAATATTTAGGATATTTGTATAGTTGTTGACCATTTCATTTTATAACATTAGCACCTTGGTGTGGTAGCACTTTAATTTGCACTCCACATGCTTTTATGTCTTGTTTTTATTGGTTGCTATGTGACTTATGAACCTATTTAAAATGTTCTGTTAAACCTGTTTAATGTTAGTCTGATGAAGCGGGAGTTGTCCGCCAAAGCGCTCACTTTCTCTGTGTTCTATTATATTAAACAGACTTTTGTTAACGTACCTGCTGTGTGCTACCAATGCTTTTTTCTTTGGATATTTACAATTTTACATCGTTGGCTGCAGGATCCAGGTGAAGATTTTTTCTCTTGTGTAATGCTACAGTACACATCCCTTCATGTTACTACTTGAAATTCTGCATAAAAAAATGATAAATACTGAACAGTCCTGCTCCATCTGAACAGTACTTCTGAATAACTTTATATGAGCATAATACTTAAATGAGTTATTACACTTCTCCTCATGCCTTTGCATTTAAACGTATAGATCAGAGTTGACAGAGTAGAGATATGGCTAACAAAACACATACTACAATCAATTTTGTAGAAAAACAAAATCTTTAAATAAAGAAACTGTCTGATGTACAGTTACAGTAGGCCATGCACCACAATGCCCCACACAGCCCACAGATAACAATATATCCATCAAGCTTAATCTTTGTGGCAGCTATGGACTGCATCTTTGCCAATTGCAAAGTAGATTGAAAAGGTGTGACTTTGCATTTTATAAGGCAAGTGCACACTGTGCAAACGTGCATAAAAAAGCAACTATAAATTTCAAACAAGCAGGAAATTATCTCATTCACATATGTTTGTCATACAAATTTAAGGAATTCCTCATTTACATTGAAGTACTATCTCATTTGCATTAGTTTTTTTTTTTGTGAGATGACTAAAGTGGCTGTTGCTAAGAGTAGAGTGCCTCTATGAATTGTAATGAAGCTGCTTTTAGGTGCAGCCTGCTTAAACTCCTGCTACACATAAGGGTAGTGACTAGGAATACTACCCTAACATTTAATATTTACAAAGGAGCTCAAGCTAGGGTGAAGTATGTTGTTGAGATGTCCACTTTCACCATTACTCTTAGTACTGATACTTAGAGTAATCTGTCAGGGATATAAGACAATCAAACATAATTGAACATAAATGGCGAAGTGCAAGGAGAAAAATACCCCTCTTTGTGGATGCCATAATATTACATGCTATCGGTCGGGAACATGATATAATGTTATATTTAAAAAACAAATATTTTAATATAGTATAGTATATAGAGGCAAAAACAAAGTCTATAGTAATGAATTAAGCCCTGACATGTGACTTGGTACAGAGCTTCCCCTTTTTGTGGGGTCATGACAAGTTGAGATGTTTGAGAATATGGTTGAAACTGGACGATGAGCAAGCAGCTGAAAAAATGGTGGAAGAAATTACTCAAAAAGATTATAAATAAAAAAATTCCAAAGACATGCATCTGGAGCATTTCTCCCCGGGCCTCCGCTGAAAACAGGCTCTGTGGAACCTAGTCGGACTTTCCCGGTCAACAAATGATAAATAAATAAATAAAATAAATAAATAAATAAATAAAATAAGATAAGAATATGGAAGTTGTCATTTATGGACATTGACAATAAGATACAACCAATTAAGATAGTTTTAGTTCCACTGGTTCTTTAAGTCGGTCAAGGTTCTACATATCAATGAAGAACTCGGATGTGGAAGAATACAAAACATCAAATTAAGGAGTTTCTTTGGGATAACAAGAGAGAAAGAGTGCAGTGAGAAAAAAAAAGTACTGACAAAGGAACAGAGTGGTTTGGGACTTCAGGCATGCTTTAAGTCCATACAACAGGTGAATATTTAATACAGCACACAGTGATTGAAACTGTAGACTAATTTAAGACCTGGGTATATGGGTAGATTCAGCTATGAGTTTTTCTAATCATATCAACTAATTGGTTAATGATAGTTATAGAAGTATAGGTTGTATAAAAAGACTTATAAAGTCTAGGAAATCAAAAATAATGACGTCATTGTTTGTTAATTACATTAGACCCGAACTTGAGAATGGAATAACAATATGGAAACCCTATAAGAAAACAAGTACTAGTAAACTGAAAAGAGTACAATGGAGATATACCAAGGGTATCCATGGATGTGAAAATTTTAGTTATTATGAAAGACTAAAATATCTGAACTTGTACAATGTCTCTTACAGATATCTAAGACGAGATCTTATTCAGGTATATAGGGCATTTAATGACAGCTACCTCTGGGAATGTTTGGGGTTAACAAAAAGTACTAGAGAATAATCAGGCAACCTATGTAGAAGATTCTATAGGAATGAGAAGTGTACTAATTGGTTCTCTGACAGAGTAGCTGATGCATGGAACACACTACCAAATTACATTAAAGCAAGTACTAGTTTAAATATTTTTAAGACTAGCCTGGATACTTATTATGGGATCAAGTGTTTTGGTATATTGCCAAGCTAGACAGGCATTAATGCCCATGCTTGAAATATTTGTATGCATGTATACAACATAGATTAATATACCCGATAAAGGACAGGGAATATATGGCCAAATGGAAGCAAAAAAATGCACAGTACCAGACAAGGTAATGACTGGATCACACATGATAATATGGGCAGATCTAGGAAAGGAATATAAAGAACATTATTTATACCCTTATATACATAGAAGTATTGAGCATTTTTTTATTGTAAAGAAAGTTAGACCTTTGGAAAATATAATATCAATAAATTATACTAGACATATATATTTATAATAATGCAGAATAAAATGTAATGAGCATTTGGAAAAGAAAGAACACATAAATGAGATTTTGGGGGCAGATGGTAAAAGGGGATGAAGCAGCAAAGTAGGATGACGCAAGACATATGTTTGGGTTACTGAACTCAGACCAGCTTGCATATACAGGTCTAATGTTATAGTTCAAGGAAGATATGCAGTGGTTTGATAGCAGTTTGTTATTTTGTTCAACCACAAATAGTAGATTTAAATTTTCTTAAACATCTTTATTAAACACAACATTTTAAAAGGGATTTAGGTACACATACAGTAATAAAAAACAAACCATAATAACATTCCATTATTTTTCATACAGTATACATACATGTTTTCCTTTCAATAATTTTCATTCATTCCATTATATAAATTGTTCCATTCCTGCCTTTCCTTAAATTTCACTCTTCCTCTTTTACATTATTTTGTACTTTGTATTCCCATAAGTTCCACTTATTTCTGTAGTTTCTCCTTCCCTTTCCTAAGAATCCTGCCTCATGTTCCTTTATCTCATTTACAATATTAAATACTTCTCTTATAATTGTTTTTTGTTTTCCATTTTCTAGTAATTGCTTTCTTGGCAAACAATAGCATTAAACTTAGTAATGTCTTACTCTGTCCAATCAATTCAGATTCTATATCCCAGCTCAAAAGAATCATTTCCTTAAGTTACAACCATTTGCTCCCCCAACATTTCTAATAAAGTACTCTGTAGGGGAGGGGGGGGGTTGATGTAGACCTTTTGCTTTAGTCTTGAGGCCCATGTGACCTTCTGCCCTGTGGTTTGGCTGTTTGCTTTTGATGCATTCAACGTCAGGGTCCTTCATATTGCTTGTAGATCTGATTCTTATCATCAAGTTTTCCCCTCCTACCACCCTGTGTCAGCTAATTTCTGTTTCTTTATACCTCAAGTCTGGCTGCATGGTTCTGGTATGGACATTATTTAACTAAAGTAGTGTGGTGACTGATAAGTTCTGAAGAAGTCCTGCTTAAATGAATGGAGAATGAAAGTGCTTAACTAAACTGATAAATTTTAATGCTGTTAATATTCCACCATTCTGAGTAAATTCTTTGTTTGCCAACAGACCTTAACACGCACTTTATATTTTTGGTTATTAGTGCTCTTCAGTGATTTTTTTTTGTTTTTTTTTTTTGCTGGTTTGGAGTATATAGAAATAGCCAAAGCAATGTTTTATTTACTAGTGCAGAAAATAACCGTGTCCACAGTCTTCTAAGTTGCCCTATTACCATCAACGAAGAAAACCTATCAGATTCTCAACAGAGATTCAAACCATCTTTTAGGACAATAAACAAGCAGATCCAAGAAAAGTGACAAGAGCAACACTGCACGTGCATCTTATTCCCTCAGTCATGAAATCTTGTCAAAAGTGCTGGTAAAATTTGTTAAATTACTGAATTCATTATAGTCTGTGGGTTCTGCATAACCAGATTGCTGACATCAATCTCTAAAGTGACACCAATAAAAACCCATTCCAATAACCAGATGGTGATCATGTGGAGGGACATCACTGTTCCAATCTTATTCTTAACCCCCAAACAGCCATCTCTCTCTTTACTTAAAAAGGAAATAAACCAACATAGGTAAATCAATCTGAGAACATTAAAACCTTACTACATGACTCTTAAGATACTAGGATGTATAGGGTGTAGAATGTGTAAACTGACATTAACAAATGGGAATGACTTGATAAACGGTTATTTTTGCTGTGGAAGATGCCAGCAACCCAGTAGTAACCACTTCATTAGAACAAGAACTATATATAAATCCTCTTAAGAATCATTCACTTTCACAAAAGAACAAGAAATTACAGGCTTTGCTTGTGAATAATGTAAATCAGAAAAAAGGAGAATTAGGAATGAGAAGCATTTAGTTAAGGAAGACAAGAATTATGATTAGTACAATAAAAATAAATGGCAACAGAAACTAAAGAAATACACAGAGAAAGAGAAGACTAGAGAAGTGGGTTGCAAGCTCTCTATTTAATATGAATAATGCAGGAATGCAAGAAATAAAACCTATAAAAAAATTATTGGAAATGTTACTATATGGTGGGGAGTGGATTATCTTCTTTTTAGGGAGACCAGCTTAATAGATGTGTTACATATCTTCCAGAAGTTATACTGAAGCATCTAAATAAACTACAGTTGTGTAAGTAAATTTACCATAGATGCATATGTTTGAGTGATCACTGCTGAAGTAGCCTAAACTATATTATATCCTGCATAGGATATAACAGTTGGCCAGCTTCCAAAGCTTCAAGGCACCTTCCATGAGCCCAAACTATTAGCTTGAGCCAAGCTGACTAATAGGTTTGGGTGCCAAGCCCTTCAAAACATTCATGGCAACTGATAGAGGGAGGGTGAGCCCTGACAGGACATTGCTAAGGACAACAACAAACAAATATCCACACTCTGGCATATAAAACCCCCAGAAACAAGGGAGGCGGAGGTAAAGAACGGCTACTGCAGTAGTAATAATTTTAAGTGTGCTATGTTTCTCAAATTGATCACTACTGCAGTAGCATAAGCTATATGGGTAGATTACCATAGCTTAGAACAACAGGAAGGAGGAAGGAAAAGGGTCCAGGAGGCCCTGGAAAATGGTCCTAGTAAAGCCTGACCTAGACCTGGAGAAGGAATGCAGCTTGTAGTACTTTGTAAAGGTATGTACAGAGGACCGAATTGCTGCTTCTAGAATACTTGTAGAGTCTATCCCTTTTCAAAAATCCATAGATGACATCAAGGCCCTGGAAGAATGTGCATTGACCCTTCCTGGAATTGTTCTGTTGTAGTGGGAATAACAAAAGGCAATAGCCTGAGACAACCATTTGGAAATAGTTTTCTTTGACACAAATTGTCCCTTCTTTCAGAACTTCTGATCAGTTGTTTATTTTTTTTTTGGGGGGGGGGGTTCAATTTTGCTCTGTCAAAACAGTACCTTAGTTGTTTGTGGACATCCAAGGTATGAAGTATCCTTTTTCCCTCATTTCTGGGTTTAGGGGAAAGCACAGGGAAATGAAAAGTTTGGCTTAAAGTAAATTCAGATACAACTTTAAGAATAAAAGAGGGAGTAGTTCTTGGAATCCTAAGTGAAAGACCTGCTCTGGTACATTTTTTTAATCTAGAACAGAAGCTGCTGTTAAGAAGGGATAATTAGTAAGGCATATAAAATACTGTACAATAACTATAGGAATCAAATAAAGGAAATTAGAGAAGATTGAGAAGAGACACTGGATAAGAAATTCACAAGGAAACAATGGGAGTATATATGTATGCCTCCCAAATATGGAAAAAAGTCCAATTTAGGACTTTTACTTGGAAGTGTTTGCATAGTTATTTTTATACCCCAAGCAAACTCCAAATAATTTTCTTTAGGTAGATGGCAAATGAAAGAGGTAAACAGGAACATATGTTCTGGGAATGTGTAGAACTGGCACACTTTAAAAATCCCCTACAGAGTATTCTGTCAGAAATGTTGGGTAAGTTAAGGGGTGTAGCTAAGGAAATGATTTTTTAGCTGGGATACATTATCTGAATTGCCTAAATATATTACGGTCTTGTTAAATTTAATTCTGATGGTTACCAAAAAAGCAATCTCTTGGATGCAATTCTCAAGCTCCTTCCTTTACCCATAATGCCCCAGACCTCTGTATTACCTCAGATCAATGTTTTTTGTTCAATCAGAAAAATGGGTTATAGTCCACATAAAAGATAAAGGCAGAATAGGGGCTGAAGAATGAACAGTGGTGCCAATATTTCTATCAGATCACTCCCAAAAGAAAAGGAGAGGGGGGTTGAGGAAGGATGAAAATGAATAGCACTGATGCATAGTTATGGTGAGTACATCATTTTTATATATGATGTTGTCATTTTCATTTGCTCCTCAACAAATGTGACAGACTCCCCAGCTACAATAACCTTGGGTGGCCCTCATGGAAGGATGTTCTGGAGAACCAAAGACAGCTCTGCTTCTGGAAATGAGTGCCAACTTGTAATGAGCAAAAAGGTATGAGCATTGGACCAAGTGACTGCAGCACAAATATCATCAATAGAAGTTCTGGCCCAGAAAGCAGATGAAGTAGCCATGGATCTAGTGGAATGAGCTTTTGGAGCTTTCAGCAAAGGCAAACCTCATTGAGAATAAACATATGAAATGCAATCTGTTAACCATTTAGCTAAAGTAACTATAGAGACTCATTTTCACAATCTAGTGGTGGCAAAGGAGACAAACAAATTATCAGTTTTTCTAAAAATCTTCATCCTGTGAAGATAAAAATGAAGCTGTCTATGCACATCTAAAAGGTGAAGCATTTATTTGCCTTTACTAGAAAAAAATTTGGAGAGAACACAAGTAAATTGATGAATTGGTTGATGTTCACCTCGGAGGCTACTTTGAGCAGAAAAGATGGATTAGTACGTAAAGTGACCCTATCTTTGTGGAAGATCAAGTAAGGTGATTTTTCGGAGAGTGCTTGGAGTTCAGAAACTCACCTAGCTGAATTGATGACTACTAGAAAGATTGTCTTCCAAGAAAAAAACTTAAGCTCTGACTTGGCTGGGTCTCAAAGGGAGGCTGAGTCAAACTCTGCAATAAAAGTGTAAAGTCCCATGGTGGAGTAGAATCTTTAATTAGAGGTCTAAGTAAAAAGGTACTTTAAGCAAGGCTCTGCCTCTGCATAACTTGGAAGAAACTAGAGGGAAAGCATTATTTCCAGTGTGGTAATTGGGGATGGCTGCTATTTGAACTTTGATGGTGGAAAAACTAGCTCTTTCTTGAAAAACTGAAGTAAGAAAATCTAAAACAGCAGGGATAGATGTAGTGAAAGGATCCAATTCTCTCTGATGAGCCCAATAAGAAAATCTCTTCCATTTACTTTTATATGCTTTTTAGTGGAGGCTTTTTGGGAAGATATCAAAATCTGGTGAACCAGGGAAGAAAGCCTGGGTTGTCTAGCCATCACTGGAATTGGAGAAACCATGCAGTCGACTTGAGTCCTTGAAGGTTTGGGTGAGACATCCCTATGGGGGCGAGTGATCAGATTGGGAGAGGGTTCCAATGTCTAAGGAGAACACAAGAGATGAGACTGAAGGAAGGGGAACCACACTTGATGAGGCCAAAAGTAGGGAATGAGGATAACCTTGCTCTTCACTCAGTGTGCTTTCTAAAGAAATTTGGGGATTAGAAGTAATGGGGGATTAGTATAAAGGAGACCAGAGGGCCAAATGTGGAGCACAGCATCTCTTGGGGAATCCCTCAAGGGGGGATTAGGGCAAAGAACCTGTTGTACTTATTGAGGGGAGAGGGAAAGAGACCACAGCAAAGTTGACCCCATTGATGGAAGATTCTCTCTGTCACTGCTTGATTGAGAGAAACTTGTAAGGCATCAGAATAGCCCTGCTGAGTTTGTTGGCTAGCACGTTGGATTTCTCCAGTATGTGCATTGCTAGAAGAAAGCGGTTGAAAAAGATCACCCACAGCCATACTGTCATTGTTTCTTGACAAAGGAGGCAGGACTGGGCTCCCCCTGGTTGTTGATGTATCAAACAGCCAAAATGTTGTCCATTTGGATAACAATTGTTCCTAGAGGGAGAGAGCTCTGAAAAGCCCACAATGCTAGGAGGGCTGCCCTCATCTCTAGGACATTGGTCTTTTCTGGGGACTACATGTCTTGGACAGTCCAGCCAAAGAAATGCCCCCACCCCAGTTGAGAGGTGTCCATGGTCACTGCGGCTACTGAGGGTGGGAACACAAAGGGATGACCTGACAAACTTTGTTGGACAGAATCCACCAAAGCAGGGAGTCCCTACAAACCTGAGAAAGTTTTAAAGGATGGGTCAGAGCCTGTTGAAGAACTGACCATGATAGTAAGGTAATAGCCGCAAACATTGATCCTAAGGTCTGAAAAAACAGTTTTGCTGGGGAAGAAGGGTGTGAAAGTATCTATCTGACATGCAGATTTGTAGACTATACTCTGTTTGTTGGAAGAAAGGCTAACTGATTGACTGTGTCCAGGTGGGCTCCTATAAACTCCAAGATTTGAGTTGGTTAAAGATGGCACTTGGTATAATTGATTGTGATCCCTAAAGACTGACATGATTGGAGTGAGTAGTTACTGGCCTTTTTGAGGCGATACCTGGTTGGGGCAGTGAGAAACCAGTCATCTAGGTAAGGAAACACTCTGAATACAAGCAGTCTGAGATGAGCTACTACCACTGCCATGCATTTGGTGAACACCCTGGGGGCTGTGGTGAGACCAAAAGGCAGGGCTCTGAACTGGTAATTACTGGCCCCCAACTGAAAGTGCAGATGTCTCTGGAAGCATCTGTTCATTTTGATGTGATAGTAGACATCCTGGATATCAATAGAGCACATCCAGTTGTTCTTCTGTAGAAGAGGTAGAAAAGACTGAACCATGACCATCTCGAATTTGGAGTTCTTTACAAACTGATTTGGATTGCTGAGTTCCAGAATGGGCCTCAGCTCCCCTGTTTTCTTTTGCACTAAAAACCACCTTGAGTAAGTTTGGAATCCTCTCTGGTCTGGTGGGACATCTTGGATGACCCTTTTGTCTAGCAGCTTTTGAATTCTAGTTCTGCTAGCTCCCACTGATTGGGTGGAACATCGGGGTGATTTTTCCATTTGGATGGTGTGGTTTGCAGAAAGGGAATGAAATATCCTCTGGATATAATTTTTTGCACCCAAGTGTTTTTTGTGATAGATTCCCAGGCATCTGGGTTGAGAGGCAAGTACCCTCTGACTGCCTTCAGAGAAGAGCAGTTGGGCAACCCTTCAGGAGCACTGAAAGGGTCTAGGTCTACCCAAAAGGAATCTTGAAACCTTTGGTTTTGTGGGTCTCCACTGCCACGAGGGTGGCATCTTCCTTTGAACTCCCCCTCATCCCACCTCTGGAAGTTTTCCCTTGTGAGTCCTGAAAAGGTCCTTGTGATCTTTGGAAACACATCTTTTTACCTCTGCGATGATTCCTAGAAAACGATCTCCGTGAGGTATAAAAACAGATTCTCATGGCAGATAACATCCTTCCAACTTTCTCACTACAGGAACGTGTTTCTTTTACTGTGGGCCCAGACAAACAAGATCCATCAAAGGGAGCACTGATGAAAGAAGACTTAAAGAGCTCTACAAAGTCACACAAGTGCATCCAGGCATGTCTCCTGATGGCTATGCCTGAACCTGCCACACATGAGGAACCTTCTGCTGCATGGAAGATTAACCTTATGGATGCATTGGAAATCAGTTGAAGGGTGGTCAGCTGCTAAGAAAAATGTTTAAGTTCCTCTACCGTCATGAACCCAGGAACAGGCTTAGAGAGTTCCTTAATCAAGTCTATCTGATATCTGGTAAAATGTGCCTAGTAGTTAAGCAAGCATAGAGCAAAGGTCACTGAGGCATAAACATGCTTTCCAAACCTGGCCTGAATTCTCTATTAGGAGGATGAACGGAAGAGCTTTGTTCAGCTAGCTCCTTTCTTGTGTATGGCACTGCAACCATGGCATCCATGGGAACTCCCTTACTCCAATGAAGCCTGTCCTTGGGTGGAGTGAGAGGTTTGTCTGGGTGACAGAGAACTGGTTCCACAGTATCTGGCTCCTTCCATGCCCAGTGAGACACAAGATCTATAAGGTCATCAGTCGGAGGGGTGACCAAAGACATAGATGAGGCAGACTAGAAGACTTCTAGGAACACTGAATCCTCCTGGAAAGGGGGTTTGGAAGACCAGCCACCTTTCTGGCTAACAATCTCTAGAATGTCTCCAAAAGAGACATCTTCTGGTGGAGATTTTGGGGACCCCTTTATTGAAGTCAGTGTCTTCTGTTAAAGATTCTTAAGGGGAATCTATGTTTCTCCGTTTACACAATCGTTTCTGGGGGACCTCCTCAGTGGGATGATCTGGAGAGGTATTAAAAGATAGGGGAAATTCCTGTGCAGGAACTGCCTGGAAGCTCATATGGGCTGGCTGTCCCTGCAAGATAGGTTGATGAGTCTCAAACGTCAGGTCCAAAGGAGTTATGGAGGTAAGATCTGAAGATGCAAGTGTAGACTGTACTTTTGGGTGAGAGAAAACCCTCTCAACCACTTCAAAAGCCAAAAGACCAGGAAAAGCCATTACCAGCCTCACTGCAGCCAAAACTCCAGATTCTGCCAAGCTGCCACCCTGCCTGGGCTTCTGCCATGAAGGAGGAGTCAGACTTGAGCTGTCTAACACCAAGGTTCCAAGAGGAAGCAACAGCTCTGAAAGCCTTGGAGTTAAAAGCATCCTCCTAGATCCTGTGCTAATGTTTCTGCTCTGAGACTCATTCTGCTCTAGGGGGATCAGCGCCGAATGAGTCAGGGACATAGTTGGAGTCAAAGATGTAGCTGTCTACAGATCTGGTGCTTTGACTCTTAGGGGTCCTGTATTTGAGGGCTCCAAAATACCTGTACAGATCAGAGAAGGAGAGACAATGGAATGGGATGTAGGCTGATGGCTCATGGATCTGATGGGAGATGGAGATGGTAAAACCTCCACCTGGATCTGAGCACTGAGGAACTTCCTCACCACCCTACCCACATCTGATTCAGAGAGGCTTTGGGAGAACCTGATAGAAGATGAAGTGGAAGGAGGATAGGACAATCTTTTGGGTGTCTCCTGTAAGAATGGAGATCAGAACCTAGGGGAAGTAGCCTCTGGAGAGAAACAGGGACTTCGAGGTAGAGAAGACTTGGACGTCCCAGATGTTGGCTCTGAAGAAGTTGGATCCAAACACTTAGGCTGTTTGGCAGGTGGCTCTGATGCAGCAGCGGGTTTAGGAGACAGGACAGGAGAGTATTTTCTATGCTCCCTGAACTCTGAAGCTTATTTAGACTTCTTGGATCGGGGTTTGAGCCCCTGAGAAAGAAGGTGAAGAGGAAGGAGCAGAAGCAGGCAGCAAACCCTTCAGAACTAATTTATTGCATTGATTGCTTAAGGCTCAAGAATTGAAACTCACATAGATTTGACAAGGGCTGCTCCTAAGCAATAGACACACTCACTATGGGCATCGAAGTTGGGTATCTTATGCCCACAGGAAGTGCACTTTTTGAAGCCTGTTGGCTTTTCAACCATTTTAGGTGGAAAGCAAAAGGAAAGAAAGATTTTTTTGTTTGTTTGTTTTTTTACTACTAGAGAAATGGGGATAGAATGCCAGCAATGATATTAAATAATTATCCTAAAGTGGGTAAAAAACTTTTGTTAAAAATATAAGGAAAAGGTGCTACCAGCAATGGTAACAAGGAGTACCTGATGGAAATGGGTAGGAAAAAACAAAGGGAATCTGAAACCTAACACAGAGAAAGCAAAACACACTGGAAATAAAGGATAGGGAGCGGTAGAGCAGAAGTATATCTTAGAAAAGAAGGTGAACAAGGAAATATAATGTACTTTTTACTCACAAAAAAGGTGAAGAAACTACACCTAGAGCTAGAGAGAACACAATCCATGTCCATACTGCAACAGCGACAAAAGAGATCTGATGTAATACAAAGGTCTGGGGCATTATGGATTGAGGGAGGAGCTCGAGAGTCAGATCCAAGAGTCTGAAAGAAATGCGGCTGAGCCGGATCCGAGATTGGATCCGAGACCCATTTGTTGAGGAATGAATGAAAATTCCAACATCAGATCTGGATCTAGATACTTTGTGAACTCTTGGAGCAATGGATAGTCCAAAGAGTAAGGCAAAGAACTTGAAAGGTTTTGTGTGTCTGGATCTCATTACCAAACATCTGAAGTCTGGATGGATAGTAATGTGATGATAAGCATCTTTTAAATCTAGGGTTACAGAAAAACTCCAATGAGGAAGAAGAGGTAATAGGTTGTTATTTAAAGCATTTTGAACTTGGGAACTGTCACAAACTGATTTAGGAAAGAAAGGCCCAAAACTGGTCACCAGGCATTTTCTTTCTTTTGCACCATAAACATTATTTTTTAAACATCTTTATTAAATTATCATGTAAGATGCAGGCACACATACATTAACAGAAAAGAAAACAAAGCATATTAATATTTTTATTTGCATACAATATACATTACATATATGTTTTATTTTTTTACAACAACTCTCTTAGTTCAGCTTTACATAAATATGTTAAGTACATAACTTCTGTCCTCTCCATCCACCTTGACTTTTGGGACAGAATTTCCAGCTATTTGGCCATATGTGCGCCATCATGACAGGATATCATTCAGAAAGAAATATCCAAATGCAAACCTGGATCCAGAAATAGTGTCCAATTTGTAGTGTCTGATGAAGGTATGCATTGCTGACCAGGCAGCTGCAGCATTAGTATCATCTATGAGAGTTCTTAAATAAGGCATAGAAATAGCAATCAGTGTCATAGAATGAACCTTTGGTTTGATGTAAGGAGCTTGTTGTTATTAGAATAAAAATGGGAAATGCAAATGGATGGTCATCTAGACAGAGTTGCTTTGGAAACTTCAGAGCCAACCTAGGCTGCTGAAAAGAAGACATTTAAGTATCTTTACAGAGTCCTTTAGTATGGCAGATATAAAAATGTAGCTGTTTGTGAACATCTAAATTGTGGAGAAGAAATTCTCCTTTTTTGGTATGGCTTGGAAAGAAGACTGGCAGGAGGATAATCTAGTTCAGAGCTGATTTGATGGCAACATTAGGAATAAAGGCAGGGGTAGGTCTCAGAGATTTTCTGACTTTATGGAAAACCATGTATGGTGGTTCATAGCAAAGAGCATAAAGTTCAGATGTCCTTCTTGCTGAAGTAATACCAACTAGAAAAAGTGTTTTCCATGACATAAGTTTTATATTACAGAAAAAACAGGGTCAAAAAGAGCTCAAGTAAAAGCTTGCAAAATCAAAATAAAATCTCATGGAAAAGTGGGATCCTTATGGAGGGCAGGAAGAAAGGTTCCTTTTAAAAAGATTCTGTAAACTTGCTGTGGGCCTAAGAAAGTAGAATTAAAACCTTGGTAATAATTTTATATGGTCGCCAGCTGAACTTTGATGGTGGAATAACTGGAGCTGAAGTCAAAAACAGTTGCTAAGAAGTGAATCCTTGAAGGAATAGGGGCTAATAAAGGGTCTTGCCCTTGATATGCTGTTCAAAATAGAAATCCTCTTCCATTTGCTCTTGTAAAATTTTTCTGGTGGCATTCTTCTCTTCTGTGAGGCTGAGAGAATCTGATCTACTCTATCATAGAAAAATGAAAATACTGGCTGTCCTTGGAACTGGAGAAACCATGTGGTTAGTTTGAGGGAGATGATGTCCAGATAAGGCTTGCTGGATGAGCAAGACAAGAGTCTGGATATTAACTCAACAGCCAGGGCTATTTGAGGTGATGACAAAGCATAGGGAATCAAATATGCCTGGACCAAAAGGGGGCTATCAGGCTAACACAGGCCTTGCAAAGTGAAACTTTCTGCTGAACATTCTTCGTGAGGAGAAGAGGAAAAAAGACAAAGTAGACCAAGTGGCCAGGTATGGATCAGGGTGTCCATATGTGTCTGTACCTGTGGAGGAATGAGGACAAAGTAGCTGCTACATTTGATGTTGGTTGGGGATGAAAAGAGATCCCAGCAAGACTAGCTACAGTAGAGGAAGATGGTTTGAGCCACTGTAGAATCAACAGACCATTCATGAGGCATCAACATACAATGACTAGGGCTGACCGCTAGAAGGGTGGACCAACCTGAATGAGAAAGTCCCGTGAAGACTTGGCCCATTGCCATACCCTCATGGCTTTTCTGCAGAGTAGGTAAGATCACATTCCCCCTTACTTGTTTAAGTACTACATCACAAATGTATTGCCAGTGTGGATTAGGACCACATCCTGGGGAAGGTAGTCCTGAAGAGCCTGCACATTAGCAGGTCTGTCCTTATCTTCAGTACACTGATGTGAAGACAAGCCTCCTGTTGCAACCATGTCCCTTGGACTATTCTCCCCTCATAATACCCCTCTAACCCCCAGAGATGAAGCATGTGTGGTTATAGTGGCTGACAGAAGAAATAAAATGAATGGATGGTGTAGAGGAATTAAGGGTAAATTAATCCCCCATAGTAGATGACATCTGCAGACTGTGGAGAGAAGGATGGGAAAGCTAAGGGGATGAAGGAATTAAAACCACTGAACACTGAATGCCCACCAAAGTACTCTCATGTGATGTCACGCATGTGGTACCAGATTTATACATGTTGCCATTATACCTAAAATCTGAAGAAGCTGGAGGTGTGTTTGTCTGAAGAAGCCTGGTGATAAGAAGTCTAAGGGAAAGTAGCCTGTCAGTTGGCAGCTTTTCAGTCTTTGTATTGGTGTCTAGATGGCATCCAGTAAAATCTATGGTCGATGAAGGTTGCAGTTGTGATTTTTTTTAAGTCTACTGAAATGCCCAAGGACAGATACAAATGAAGCAAATAGTCTGTTTGTGAAATAATGGATTCCCTTGTTATGGCAGCAAGGAGACAATCTTCTAAATATGGGAACATCCAGAATTCTTTCAGCCTGAGATGGGCTGTGACTACTGCCATACACTTGCTTAACACCTGGGGGTGGGGGTGGGGTGCTTTGGTGAGACCAAATATCAGGGATTAGAAGATACCTTCTGGATGGCTTCACAATCTTTATATTAAGATAAGCGTCCTTAAGATCTGTAGATCAATATGTGCGTGTATGTACTTTTAAGAAGCTATCCAAGGGCTTGTACAAGTGAACAAATACTGAGCATGTGCAAGTCTGACTGCCATTTTGTAGTAAGCTATTGAGATGTAAGCATGTATGTATGTAAGGTCTGTCTGTTAACTAGTTCATTTGTACTTTATGATGCTGCTATCCATCCTGATATGGTTTCATAAATTAAAGCATCTAAACGAGACCACCCCCTCCGCCTGCTTGTCCTATGTGTTAGAGAAGGACGAGCGACATGGCGCCAGAAGTGGCATGTCTAAACGACATGGAATCAGAAATGGCATATCCAAAGGGCATGAAGTTAAAGGCAGCTTGGCTAAAATGACTTAAGGCACTTGCTTGGGGCTGGTAAAATATACAAGAGTGAATCATCCCTAAAACATGCAAACTTCACAAAACATGTCAGAAACAAATTTCAGGTATTAAAACTTGCTCAGCACTATTTCGTTTTGCATAATATGAAATAGGGCATACAGAACTTTCTAAATGATATTTGCATAAACTGATATGTACAGTATTGATAAAAATATTCAAATTACTATGGAAAATGTTTGAAATAAAGTCTGAATTTCATAAAATGAATAAAATAAAGGGAAATGACTGCATTTTCGCAAACATGTATTTTTCATATTAAGCAAAGATATCCATGTTATCAGAAGTGTATAAAGTGTTTGCATGTTTGTACAGTGTTACAGTAAAGCTATTTCACAGAAGTACAGACATTACAGGACAATATTTTGCAGAATACAGCCATTTCAGAGCATATTTTGCAAAGTACAGTATTTTGAAGAGTTTATTGTACATTTGAATGTTATTACAAGCTCACAGAACTGTTTGTTCATACATAATTACAAGGGCCATATTTTCAGTGTGTCTGTGTGTATACTTTATGGGCATGGCAGAGTGATTTCGAAAACCCAGTGCACTTGTGTTTGACAGTAATATTGCTGAGAACTGGAGAGTGTTTGAGTAAGAGCATGACATTTTCATACAAGCTGTATTTTCTGATAAAGATGACTGTACAAAGGCATTTATTCTACTTAATTTAGTTGGGTCAGAAGCCATAGAAAGGGAGCGTTCATTTGTGTATGCATCTGCTATCTATACAGGAGAGGGGGGAAACCATCATATTGTTGTACCAGCTGAGTCAATGGAGGACCCTGAGTGCTTAAAATGTAAATTTAGAGAAATGTGTAACCCCAGACAAATGTTACAGTGGAAAGGCACTTATTTCATACAAGGGATCAAAAGGCCTGGTAAAACTTTTGCAGCATATATAACTGACCTGAGAAAAAAGGCTAAAACATGCAGATTTGGTGATTTAAGGGATGACTTGATAAAGAACAGACTTGTGTGTGGTATAACAGATGATGCTGTGAGAAAGATTTTGCTTTGTGACAGTGATTTAACTTTGAATAAGGCCATTGAGATTTGTCAGATATACGAGCTTACAGAAAAGCACACAAGTATGCTTACAAATAAGAACAGGTTTAGAAGGCAGAGTGACAGAGCTCATGTTGATAGTATGCAGCACATGGTTAAAATAAACAGGCCTAAGTGCATGGCAGCAACTGTAACCCCTGCAGCACTCACTGGTAAACCCCAGAGCTTTCTAGCAAATTCCAGAGTTTGCACAGGCTCAGTGAAGAACAAGAATAAGTCAGCAAGCTCAAAGCATGGGCCCCAACCTAGTTTCATTGCCAGCTGTCATAATTGTGGTGGAAGCCATGAACCTAAAAGGGAAAAGTGTTTAGCATTTGATCAGCAGTGCCATAAATGTAATAAATTGAATCACTTCAAGTGATTTTGTAAATCAAAAGGCTCACATTCTTTCATTAAAAGGGAACATTTTAAGAAATGAGTTGATTAGTTAGAATGCCATGACATAGGATCACAGACTACTCTTTATGTTGCTGGTGTGACATGAAACAGTCAATGCAGTAGGTTTAAGGGAAAAGAATAATTGCCAAACTCATAGAGCTAAAAGTTGATACAGGTTCCAAGTGCAATGTTATGTCAGCAGAAACATTTTCTAGAGTGTGTAAAGGTGAACAGCTTGATTTGGCAAGGTGTGTAAAGCTTGTTGCTTATGGAGGTGAAGAAATTCAAACTGCAGGCTCAGTAGTGCTTTCATGTTACTCTGCTGAAAGAATCTATGACTTGTTATTCTATGTGGTCAAGAGGCACATCCAGTCATTATTAGGGCTCAGAGACAGTTTGAAAATGGGACTGCTTTCATTTAATTAGGAAGTCCATCATGTTAGCTTAAAAGACCACTACTCTAATTTAGCCCAGTACATTTTTTCTACCTATGCTGATCTGTTCGAAGATGAACTAGGCAAGCCTTGAGTTGTGTACTCCATGAAGTTAGACCCAGAGATCAGTCCAGTTATCAGGCCAACACGTAATGTTCCAATAGCCATGCAGGACAGAGTCAAAGCCGAGTTAGATAAAATGCTGTGACAAGGTGTGATTTGCTCAGTTGAAACTCCAACTGGATGGATATTTTCCATGGTGGTAGCTCACAAGAAAAGCTCAGATAACATCAGAATATGTATTGAGCCATGAGATTTGAACAAAGCTCTAAAAAGACCTCATCATCCAATTCGCACAGTTGAAGAAGTCACAACCTTAATGCCAAATGCCACTATTTTTTCTGTCCTAGATGCAAACAATTCATTTTGGCAAATTCGGCTTGACAAAAAAATCTTCATCGCTCACTGCATTCAGTACTCAGTTTGGCAGGTACAGATTTTTGAGAATGCAATTTGGGATAAATTTGGCAAGTGAAGTCTTTCAATGAGCAATGCAGCAATTTTTTTCTGGGTATCCTTGTGCCATTATAGTAGATAACATACTGTTAGGAGGTTGTGATGAAGCAAAGCATTACAGAAACCTTAGAAAAATTCTGGAAAGGGCACATCAAGTGAATCTTAAGCTCAATCCATGCAAATGCAAGTTCAGGCTACAAGAAGTTACTTATGTTGGATATTTATTTACTAGTACAGGCTTACAACCAGACCCTTCAAAACAAACAGCCATTCTTCAGATGCCAGCACCAGACAATGTTCAAGCCCTGCAACATTTTCTTGGCACAGTCAACCAGCTAGGCAAGTTCATTCCAGACTTGAGACAACTTTCACCACCGCTTAGAGAGCTGACACATAAAGATATATCCTGGTCTTGGTTACGGCAATACCAAAGAGCATTTGATGTCCGGAAACAGAGAATTGCTAGTCCACCAACTCTCATGTACTATGATGTTCACAAACTAGTTACACTTTCTTGGGATGCTTCGAAATTTGGTCTTGGTTCAGTCATTCTACAAGAGGATCAATCTGTTGCCTATGCATTGAGAACTGTTACCCAAACTGAGATGCAGTATGCCCAGATCAAGAAAGAGCTTTTGGCAATTGCGTTTGCACATTCAAAGTTGCATGATTATGTTTATGGTAGATCTATCCACATCAAAACAGACCACCAACCTTTAGTCACTTTCTTGAGAAAGTCTATGTATTCAGCTCCAGCCAGAATGCAACGTATGATGCTGAGATTGCAAAAGTACAATTTCAATCTTGTCTACAAGAAAGGCAAACTTATTTTTCTTGCTGATACATTATCCAGATCACCCAGAAACACCTCAGAACAGCACAAGAATGAGAACCTTGATTTTGAAGTCATGGAAGTGAGATATTTTTCTTCCACACATCTTGAGTTGAGAGATCACACAGCCACAGATCCAGTTTTACAAAGGCTCAACCATTTTATTAATCAAGGATGGCCATCATACTAATCTAGTTTACCTCAAGAAGTGCAACCATATTTTCCATACAGAGATGAGGCTTTGTCTGACAAAGGTATCATTATGAAAGGTCCAAACGTAATTGTTCCAAAGTCCTTGCAACAAGAGTTCATAGGTTCATAGGTGTGTACTAGGCTAATGGCCCTGGAGCCTTTGCAAGTCTAACCCATAGGATTACCCTGGCATCATGCCAGCTGACCTTAATTCCCAGTGCCTCTGTCGAGTAGAGCCACTGGAGTGATCCCCGGAGTGAATTTTCTATTTCCCATCCACTCATCAAGATTTCTCTTGTAGAGGGCCAGTGAGGCGCTCCGCTTGACATGTATGGGAAGTCTATTCCATAGCATGGGCAGTATTTGGGTTAGGAACCTGTCCCTCCAGCTTGTTCTGTTGATTGTGGTAATGAGGTTGAGGTCTCTGGAGCGTGTAGTGCAGAAGGGATTGGGATTTCTTTAGATGTAGCATTTCTAAAAGAGCTAGGTCAGTACATTACTATCTTGCATCATGGCCACTCAGGAATTGATTCTACCAAAAGAAGGGTGAGAGGTATAGTATTTCAGCCTTCTATATCACAAGACGTTGAGAGAACACTTTTATCTTGTTTAGTGTGTAATAGTACTAAGCCACATCAACAGAAGGAACCACTCCAGCTCAAACAAATTCCAGAACTACCTTGGTCGGCAGCAGCCACTGATATCTTCGAGTGGAATAGTCAACATTATTTGGTGTTAGCAGACTCTTACTCCAATTGGCTCGAGATTGACCTATTTCCCAACCTAGCCTCCAATACTGTCATTACTAAGATGAGGTGTCATTTTTACAGTTCATGGTAACCTGCACAAAGTTATTTCTGACAATGGCACACATTTTACAAGCCAACAGTTCAAAAGATTTGCTGAAGAATGGGACTTTACTCATGTCACAAGTAGCCCAGAGTACCCACAATCAAATGGTTTGGCAGAACGTGCAGTTCAAAGTACAAAACAGTTACTTGAGACGTCAAAAGAATTATTTTATTTTATTTTTATTTTACATTTGCTGACCGGGCTAGTCTAGCTGGACATATTTCCATTTTCAGTAGAGGCCCGGGGAGAAAAGCTCCACACAGAATATACAAAGTATAAAAATATTGTTACAAGGTAAGTAAAGGATTAATAAACAATAAAACAGATGTTTTTTTCATTCTAGATATAAAGTAGCAATAAACAGAATATTACTTAAGGAAGCTAAAAACAGTTGTAGTTACGTACAATACTTCACATCAGGTACAAGGATTTAAACAATAGGTTAGAGTTTAGCTAGTTAAGGTCTTATTTACAGATTAAGGAAGCAATACTTCACATAAGGTACAAGGATTTAAGCAATAGGTTAGAGTTTAACTAGTGACAGTCTTATTTACAAGACTTAATGTTTAAAAGAGAGGAAGTTAGGTTAGAAGAGGAAGAAACAGGGGTGATGAGGGTGGTTAGTCAGGGTTACTACAAGGGCAAAGCCAGTGCTTTTGGAGGTGTTTTTTAAGTTCTAGTTTGAAAAGTGGCAAGAATGTTATTAGAGTTAGTTCATTGGGTAACAGGTTCCATTTTTTTCCTGCTGTGTTGGTAAACAGAGAGTCACCAGCTGCATTATTAGACATTGTTAAGCTAGCAAGGAGTTTGTTAGAAGAACGTAGGGAGTTCAGATTATTGTATGGGACTAGGAGTTTTGAGAGTATAGGGGTATTATTGGGTTGGTGAAATATATTGTGGGCAATTGTGAGTTGGGGGATTTTCAGATGGTTTTGGAATTCAAGCCAGTCAAGTTGCCTGAGATTAGAGCAGTGGTGGGTTCTAAAGGGATTGCCAGTAGCGAATCTGGCAATGTTATTATAGGAAGTTGCTAATTTGTTAAAGTTAGTTTTTTTAAGGTTGGTAAATATAGGTGAAGCATACAGAAGGGTTGAAATTAGATGGGAGTGAGCGATCTTGGCTCTAGCTGTTGAGGTTAAAAAAGGTTTTATTCTATATAAGGAACCTATTTTTCTGTTGGCTATTTTAATGGTGTTGTTTATATGGTAATCAAATGAGAGATTATTGTCAATGGTAATTCCTAAAAGTTTAGTGGTAGAGTCTGGGAGAATAACAGTGCCATTATTTGAAGAGATTGAGAAATCTAAGGGGGTGGACCTAGTAGTGGGTGTAAGGAGAAGGAGTTTAGTTTTTTTAGCATTAAGTAAGAGGCAACGTTTGGTAAACCATGTTTCTACAGTATTGAAAACATTTTGAGTAAAAGAATGTAGTTCAGATGGAGAGGTTGCTGAACAAATTAGTGTGGAGTCATCTGCATATTGAATACAGGTGGCTTCAAGGATTGCTACATGGAGATCATTAATAAATAGTGAGAAAAGAAGTGGTCCTAGAATAGAGCCCTGAGGGACCCCGATGGTGACAGGTAAAAAGGATGAGATTTGATTTTCCCAGAGGACTGCTTGTTGTCTGTTGCTGAGATACGATGTAAACCACTTAATGGCCAGAGAGTCAAAGGAAAGAGATTCAAGAATATTGATTAAGCGGGTATGGTTAACCATGTCGAAAGCTTTAGAGAGGTCAATAAAGAGTGCAGATGAGAGGATGTTGTTGTTACGGTTTCTGTTGATGGTATCTGTGAAGGATAGAAGGGCAGTAGTGGTACTATGTGATGGCCTAAAGCCATGTTGACAGTTTGCTATTAAGTTATGTAAAGAGAGATGATTTAGAAGTTGTTGGTGAATGCATTTTTCCATAATTTTAGCTAAGGGTGATAGGAGAGCAATTGGCCAATAGTTAGAGTAGTCATTAGAGTTTCCACCTTTATGTAAGGGGATAATGTGGGAGATTTTCCAAACAAGATAATAGTGATGTTTTCCTGAATCTCTTGAATCTCAGAAATGTTCCTCATGATAAACATCTTAGTTCACCAGCTCAGAGACTTCTGTCGAGACAAACCAGAAGCACATTGCCAATCAGTAGTCAATTGTTCGTTCCATGTGTCAAGAACAACAGGTTAGTGAAAGCCAATCTTTTGAAGAAGCACTTAACCCAGAAGTCCTACTATGATAAAACCAGCAAACCTCTCAAACCATTACAACAGGGAGAAGTGGTAAGGATGCAGATGAACAAAAGTTATGATCGGATTGGTGTCATGAAGAATATTGGTCCAGAGCAGAGATCATACATTGCAGAATCACAAGGAGCAGCTTTTAGGTGGAATCACAAGCATTTGAGACCAGTGTCCAAGCCTATACCACAGCACATAGCCTGTGAGAAAGACTCTTTATCTCAGAGTGAGTTGTCCGGTGTTCCAGTTCCTGAGGAAGTTCTAGAGGACATTCCCATTCCTATAATGAATCCAGAAGTTCTTGATATGAGTTGTGCACCGCAGACAGTCCCTGTTGCTAAACTTGGTCCACACTGTTATGTTACAAGATATGGTCACATCTCTAAACCCTGTGCCAGACACAAAGCAACTTCGACATGAACATTATGTTTTGTTTCTAATATATATAGTGATGCATGTCTAACTCAAATATTCTTTTTCAAAGGGCTATCTTTTAAGAGGGATGATGTAGATCAATGGGTGTGTATGCACCTTTAAGAAGCTATCCAAGGGCTGGCACAAGTTTATAAATACTGAGCACATGCAAGTCTGACTGCCATTTTGTAGTAAGCTGTGGAGATGTAAGCATGTATATAAAGGTTCATAGGTTGGTACTAGGCTATCGACCCTAGGGCCTATACAAGCCTAGCCATAACAATTCCCTGGCTATTTCTTCCCACAGTATTTACTTCCCTGGACCCCTGTCTAGCAGGGTGACTGACATGATCCCTGGGGTGAATTTCCTATCTCCCATCCAATCATCAAGGTTCCTGTTGAAGAGGGCCAAAGAGGCGCTCTGCTTGACATGTATGGGCAGTCTATTCCAGAGTCTGGGGAGTCTCTGAGTCAGGAACCTATCCCTCCAGCATGTTTTGTTTATTGTGATGACAAGGTTTAGATCCCTGGAACGTGTGACTCTGAGGGATTGGGATTTCTTTAAGTGTAGCATGCCCAACAGCTCTGGGTTTGACATGGCCTTGTATGTTAAGCAGAGATGATATACGACAGAGTATAGGTGGAGTTTTTTTAGACAGTCAGCACAGGGCATCTGCTTTAGGCCTGTGATTCTTTTAGTGAGGTGTGTCTGTTAACTAGTTTGTTCGTATTTAATGATGCTGCTATCCTTCCTGATATGTTTCTATATATTAAAGCATCTAAACAAAATCCTGAACCTGATTGTCATATGTGTTAGAGAAGGACAAGCAACAGATCTAGACAGTATATCTTGTTACTAAAGAAATGGAAGGATGGATTGCACCATGACTTTTTCACAAGAAGGTTTAGGGTGCTTAAATCTAGAAGAGGTCTGAGTCCTTTGACTTCATTGGTACTAAAAAGAACATGGAAAAGGTGCTAGACCATTTCTGGTATGGTGAGACCTCCTGGATGGCTCTTTTTAGAAGGCATTAGGAGACCTCCTTGACTGCTGCATTCTTTCATCAGGGTGGGACACTTGGGAGAGGCAGAGATCACTACTAGAGAATTGTTAACAAGGGACTGGTGTGGCCTCTGGATATTATGCTTTTCACATTTTCATTTTGTGGGTTTGGCATTATTGGCCTGAATGTATCCATGAAGACTTTAAAAAGACCTCTCTACTGGCCAGATATTTGCCTCATATTTTTGGGGCCTTTGTCCACCATTATTTTAGGCCTTGCCCAGATTTCTTATGCTAAGAGGTTGAGAATATGCTCATGTGCATTCAAAAAAAAAAATAAATAAATCACTGCATCCACGACAGGATGCTTAAAGTATTACACATTTAAAACTCTTACTTGGCTAGATTTTTCTTGCACTTATATGTACTATTATATTGCAGTTAAATATAAATTCTGCCCAGCCATTATCTATGAGTATGTTAAGCCCCCAGAAAAGTATAGTATAAGTATAGCCCCCCAAAAAAACACACAGCTCTCAGTAGCCCCTTAGTATTATGTCTGACATCTTGCACAGTAATACTGCAACCATACTTCTCAAATGTCCAGATTTTTGCCTCATATTTTTGTTATGTTCCACCTAAAATGTCTGGTTTTCTGGTAAATAACTGAGGACTGAAGTCATTAAATAATAACACATCTTTTGAGTTTTAAAACTTTATATACACTGTTGGAAACTCCTGGGTTCTGGCTAGTGTGATTCTCAAACAATCTGGAAATATATCGCTGATTGATAAGTATATTTCTTGGCATTTTAACCTTTCAGAATTCTGCATTGTCTTAATTTTGCCTGACTGAATTGTTTTATACATTTTCTGGCATTGTTTTCTGTTTCTCATCTGTCCTGAAACTGTTTTTCCCCTCCCTATTCTTGTCGTGTTGTTATAGTTGGTGGCTTTGCAGTTGCCTGTCCCTACTGTAAATTTAATCTGGGACACCCCTCCCGGCCTGGTGTTCACTCTACTTAATACAGAGAGAACGTTTGAGAAGGCCAACCCACTTAGGTTCTTAACCTCTGCACCTCCTTCCTCTCTCCTTGCACTTTACTAAAAAAAAAAATTGCACTTTATTTTGCTTTTGCCTCTTCTTAAAAGTACTCAGTTGTGTTTATTCTGCTGCATTTATTACTGCTTGGCAGTAGCCTGATTAAATTGTAAGTGTTATTCTAAGCCTTTCGGTTTAAGCACTTGAGCTTCAGACCAGTTGTTTTACATTAAGAAGATTTGTGGTCTGCACTGTTGTGGCAGGACAGGTAGCTTACATCCTTCTAAATTGGGAATTGCTGATTGAAGGCTCAGTGTCTGTTATTCTAAAAGTGTATTAGTTCTGGTTTAAGCTCTTGGGCTTCAGGCCAGTTATTTTACATTAAGAAGGTTTGTGGTCTGCACTCTTGTGGGAGATAGGTTAGATTCTGCCCTTCTGAGCTGGGAATTTCTGGTTAAAGGATTATTGTGGCTGCTTATTTGAACTGTTTCTTTCTGAAATTGGTGCACCTTGTTTGATGTAGCATAGACTAGAGTCAGGCATGCTGAATCTAGCTTTGTTTGTATATAACTTGAGCACTAATCCAGGCCATCTTTTTTTTGGAGAAGGTTCCCCTGTACCCTAGTGGCAGGAGCGTGCAGTTAGAACTTGTCTGATTGAAGACTGCTGGAACAGGGCTCAGTTTTGAGCTTTTATACTGGTTAATTGGATAATTTGTTTAAATCAGTTTGCTCGTTTTCTATTGTTATATAAAAAAATTGCACTTTATTAATCTGTTTTTACTGTATTTGTGCTTCTTCCTACTTTATTGCATTTATTCTGCTGCATTTATTACTGCTTGTTAGTAGCCTGATTAAATTGTAACAGTTATTCTAAGCCTTTGGTTGAAGCACTTGGGCTTCAGACCAGTTGTTTTACATTAAGAAGGTTTGTGGTCTGCACTGTTGTGGCAGGACAGATAGCTTACATCCTTCTAAGTTGGGAGTTGCTGATTGAAGGCTTAGTGTCTGTTATTCTAAGAGTGTATTAGTTCTGGTTTAAGCACTTGGGCTTCGGGCCAGTTATTTTACATAAGGAAGGTGTGGTCTGCACTCTTGTGGGAGGAGAGGGTAGATTTTGCCCTTCTGAGCTGGGAGTTTCTGGTTAAAGGCTTATTGTGCCTGCTTATTTGAACAGTTTCTTTCTGAAATTGGTATGCCTTATTTTCTGTAGAATAGACTAAATTCAGACCTGCTGAATCTAGCTTTGTTTGTATAACTTGAGCACTAATCCAGACCATCTTTTTTGGAGAAGGTTCCCCTGCACCCTAGTGGCAGGAGTTTGCAGTTAGAACTTGTCTGCTTGAAGACTGCTGGAAAAGGGCTCAGTTTTTAGCTTTTTATTGGTTAATTTGTTTAAATCACTTTGGTCATTTGCTACTGTTATATAAAAAAAATACACTTTATGCATTGCCGCTTAGCTAGGGTTAAACTATTCCTGGTGCCGTAAAGTCTGCTCTTCAGATTTTCCCTTAGAACTAGCCAGTCTTTTAGTTTTAACACTCAAATCTGTTTCTTTGAGCTCAGCACTTGTTCAGAACTTGTTGTAAACACTAAATAAGCTACAAATTACTACAGCACTCAACTTTCCTCACTTGTCTAGAGGAAAACAGTTTTTAGTACTTAATAAATAAGCACCTATCCAGGCATGTCTAAGGGTCAGCCCCCAGTGTTTTCTCCCATCTACCTGATGAATCTGGGCATCTTGGGACAATGCAGCAATTGCCTCATGTACACTGACAACCCTCTCCTCCTACCACCCAACACTACAACCTGTGAGAGATGCACTTATATAGCCAAACTGGAAGCAAAGCTCTCTTCACCCAAGACTGGACTAGACAGTCAAGAGGACAAGGTAAACACTTGCACCACACCACACTCATCACATAGTCCTTCGAAACCTACACCACCAAAACACACACATAGCAACACAAAACACACACCCACATTCGCAGAGGCTCTCAATAAAAATCTGCTCAAGCAACAGAGACCTCCAAAACAGAAACGCATGCAACCTCCACCCCACAACACAACCCAAATGACACATAGCCCACAAACTCAGTGTGCCACTCAACTACAGTCCATAAGGCATAACAACGTACCCATCACTCTAGTCATAGGTGACTCTATAGTCAGGCACACTGATGTTCTACTCACCAGGCTAAACAAGGAGAAAGTTATTCTCAGCTGCCTGTCAGGTGCCAGGATCCGCCACATAACACACGCACTCAGGTCACTCCACAACAAGTACAAATATGACTCTGTCATTGCCTGAGATGTGCCTCCCTGGACTACATGAAAAGAGACATGGAGGAGCTCTCCGATCTTGTAGCGCAGGCAGGTATGACCCTAGTCCTGAGTAGCATCCTGCCATCACCCAGAATGATACCACAGTACAAGGACAAAATGATTGACTTCAACAATTGGCTAAGCTTCTGGTGTCATTCTAAGGGGATTCAGTATCTGTCTGCCTGGGATGACATGATCGACACACCACAATGCTTTGCCAGAGTTGGCCTGTACCTGTCGCCCTTGGGATTCCGGATACTGGCTAAGGCTCTTGCCACCCCTATAGTGCCTTTTTAGGCAAGGTTCAAATGACAAATTCACCACCGTAACAGGTACATCAAGCAAAATCTGAGGGTAATGCTACTCAATGCTAGAAGTCTAAACCTCAAAATGCATTCACTCAAGGCACTCCTTAAAATGGAGAGCATCGACATCTGTGCAGTGACAGAGACCCGATTCAAGGCTCCAGAGAGCACCGCTGCATTACCAGGCTATAATTCATACCACACCTTTTGGCTGCCACCTAACCTGGACCGAAACACTAAAGATGGAGGCGTGTCTATATTCATTATGGATATCCACACCTCCAGGCTAGTTGCTCAGCATAATGCATCCGAGATTATCCAAGTGCAACTAACTCTGGGCAAGACCGCAATCCAAATTGTAACTTGCTACAGATCCCCCACCATGCCCCAGGATTCCCACTCCTCATTTCTTGATACACAGTAAAATATTAGGGTACAACCCAACACCCTAATAATGAGCGATTTCAACTACCCCACCATTAACTTGTAAAACTACTCATGTACCAACTTTTTTACTCAATGTTTTCTGGAATTCATAAATCCGAATGCCTTGGATCAACCTATCCACATCCCCACCAGGGGCAGCAATATCCTAGACCTGGTCATTACCAACATGGGCGACCGGTGTTCCACACCAGAGGTCAATTCCTTGTTGGTCAGATCTGACCACAAGCTAATCAGCCTAGACATCAACATCCCACCCCCACCCTCCATTAAGAAAACCACCATAAAACATTTCTCCAAAGCCAACTTCATGCTTCTTAAGACAGAAGTGGCAAACTTCACAACATCCATGCAGACAGACAATAGAGATACGACTGCAGAATCCTATACAAATGCACTTTATAAGCACTTACACAAGTGCATGGATTGTGCTATCCCTAACAGAACCAAGATGCTATTATCCAAAAAAAGGAAGCCAATCTGGTGGTCCCCTGCCATAAACAAACTCTACAACAGAAGAAAGAAACTGTTGCAAAAAAGAGTAAAATCCCATGACTGGAAGAACTCCCTGGTCAGCCTCTGTAAGAAGCTGAGATCTCTCATAAAATCCTCCAAAGCTAGTTATGAAAACAAAATCGCCACTGATTCTAAAGATAACCACAAAGCATTCTATAGCTATGTCAAGAATCTCAATGGCAACACTCAGATCTGCTCTGAGTTACAGCACAATGGCACTAAATATACAGAACCAACTGATAGTGCCAACATCCTGGCAGATAGGTTCAGTGCTAACTTTACCCCCCAACCCCCTAAAGGGCCCATCTCTATACCGGAAGAATGTAAAGTTCCTGTAATCACGGCTGCACAGGTAAAAACCACACTCTCCAAAGCCAAGGACACAGCATCCATGGGACCTGACAACATCCCAGGCTGAGTTCTACATGAACTACAGAATGAACTGGCTCCCTACCTAAGCATCATGTTCAGTCATAGCCTCACCTCAGGCTTTGTGCCCACTGAATGGCGCACAGCGATGGTTATCCCACTCCACAAAGGGGGAGCCACCATGGACCCCAGGAACGACCGCCCCATTAAACTAATGAGCCTGGTCTGCAAGGCCATGGAACGTATCATCATGGAACTTAGAAACAAAAACATTGGTAATCTCCAAACTCTGGACCCCTCCCAGTTCAGGTTTGTAAAAGGCAGATCATGTCTCTTCAACCTCATTGACTTCTTTGAAGCAGTCACCAAAGCCGTAGACGAGGGTAAAGTGGTTCACACAGCCTATCTGGATCTCGCCAAAGCTTTTGATAACCATCCCCCACTCTGGAATTATAGATAAACTCACTAAACTAGGTATAAATCCCTATGTCACAAGATGGGTTGCCAACTGACTCACTGAGAGAACCTACACTGTGAAAGAAGCAGACTCTAAATCCGACTTCAGACCAATGACAAGTGGAGTACCACATGGTGCAGTCCTGGGTCCTCTCCTGTTTGGTATCTACTTTTCTGAAGTGCAGGCTAACACAGAAGGTCTGTGGCTAATGAAGTTTGCAGATGACTGTAAACTAGGAGGCATAATTGAAACTCCTAACGATGTGGACATCCTACAAAAGGGCCTCACTGAGACAGATGCCTGGTGTCAAAGCCATGGCCTAAAAGTGCCAAAAAGTGCATTGTCTTCTCCTTTGGTAAAAACTCTGTACCCATGAGCTAAAACATAGGTAGTAGTCTACTTAACACAGAAAGTGTGATAAGAGACCTTGGGACACAGGCGGACAGTAGTCTCTCCTTTGATAATCACACCGCCACAGTAGTCATGAAATCCTTCTACGTGGCACACCTCATCACAAAAGGTTTCTCATCCAGGAAAAAAGAGGTCATTGTTCCCCTCTACTTGTCACTCATTAGACCCATTATAGAGTACAACGCCCCTTTTGGTATGTACATCACAAGACATCTACACCAACTGGAAAGGCTGCAGAAATACCTCACAAAGAGGATTACTGGCCTCAAACAGATGCCCTACGCAGACCGTCTAAAAATACTCCAGCTTTACTCCGTTGCATATTGCCTACTCAGAGGCGATCTCTGCCTAACATACAAAGCTATGTCAAACCCAGAGCTGTTGGACATGCCCCACTTAAAGAAATCCCAATCCCTCCGAGCTACACACTCTAGGGACCTAAACCTTGTCACCACAATAAACAGAACATGCTGGAGGGATAGAGTCCTGTCACATGAAAATAATTTTCTTGGGTTGTGAAAGCCAGGGTATCTTTTAGGCTAGGCTTGTATAGGCTCTAGGGCCAATAGCCTAGTACCTACCTATGAACCTATCCTTCCAAAAATATATGCTAACACAAGTCCTGTTATTCTAGTAACTTTGTAAGTTTATAAGAACAATATTTAAAATTTGTCCCTATTTTTGGGTCTTTGCTCCCTCATTATTTTAGGTTTTGTCCAGATTTCTTGCACTAACAGATTGAAAGGCATACCTCTCAACCTCTTAGAGCAAAAAATCTGGACAAAGCCATGAATAATTGGGGGGCAAAGGCCCAAAAAATAGGGACAATTTTTAAACATTGCTCTTACAAACTTAGAAAATTTGGAGAATAAGAGGTTTTACACAATCATGAATTTCCCTAAGGGTATGAAGTCTGAAACTCAAATCTCTGTCATTATTTTCTGACTTCTATCGTTAATGGTTTGCCAGTGATTTGTTAGAAAACCACAATTTTATTAAAAACGGACCAAAAATATGTGATAAACATCTGGACATTCTGCGAAAATCTATACAGTTGCGACATATGTTGAAAGGTATAACTATAATCCAACTCTAAGTAACAGGAATTAAAACTGCAACCCACCACCCACTCATCCCTACACTCCCAGAATTCCTTGCAACCTACTTTTCATTACGTCACTGATTTGGAGCCTGATCTGGTTTGTGGGTAGAGCTTGTTAGCTTTTTCTCAGCATCACAAAGGCGTACATTTATATTGATAAGGATGATGGCTTGGTTCAAGACTTACGAGCTGTTGTTTTCTATCTTCTTATACCTTATGTTCTTGGTTCTAGCACTGGCAGCTGATCCCTTTGACATACAACTGGGGGATACGAATTCCTGCCAAAAACAATGCGATCTAATTTTCAGAAATAAAGATGATTCTAAAGTAAGTCTAAAAAAAATGCATGCTTATTCTGTTTGGGCACGGTGTCCTGAATGAAAGATTTGGCCTTGCCCTTTGATCATTTTATGCGTTGTGTACAGATGATTGCACTGCATTTAGGCATTTCAAATGTAAAACCCTGGCGGGGGGGTCGGTCATCTTATATATACGTGCAACGGACTAGACCACTGATTGCATAGCCTTAATGAGAGCAACGTGAATGTAGTCATTAAGGGCTTTAACTCTTATTACTGTACCAAGAGCATTATGCATTACATTGTTCCGTTCTGTATAATTTTTGCACGCATAAAGATATGTTGCAACTGTATGTTATGCCTGTCTTATGCTGCAGTGCTTGCAGAGGTGGCAGTTTTGTCTCAAAAACTGACTGCTGGTTCTCGGACCTGGAAGGCTTTTCAGACGTGATTACTTGCTTAATGTGTTTAAGATCTGAAGAGGTTAAAACAGTCTGGAGGTGCTTTTCTAGCCAAGGAAATAGAAGAGCTTGAAGAGGGAGTGAGGAAACTCCTGAGAATCAGCGAATTTATTTTGTGGAATGTAAACATAGGTTCTCCATACGAGTGGTCGTGCACCTGCGTGCGTGTCTTACTTTGCACAGTTTTATTGGTTCTGTATTTCAGGTTTTTTTTTTGTCACGTTTTCTCTGCTTATAATATGACACTGTTTATTAGGGTTGTAGTTGAATCCAGCCCTTAAACTGAAATCTGACTGGGGGTGTTGCATCACAGATTGTTAATCTGTAACTGGATAACTAAGACTACAAAGAACTTGGCTATCAGTAACTAAAAGCTGGGGACGGGGTATGTGTGTGTATTAACCGTGGTGCGAGGTTTTTACCGTTAGTTGGGATTTTGCAGCTTTTTTGTAATATCCTGGCAGCATAGCTCTCAACTGTACAGATTTTCGCAGAGTGTCCAGATTTTTGCCTCATGTTTTTGGTCCATTTTTTTTATAAAATTGTGTTTTTCTGGCAAACTGGTGCCAAATCAGTAAGGATTGAAGTCAGAAACTAAATACAGGCATTTGAGTTTCAGACTTCATACCCTTCAGAAAATTCATGCTAATGCAAAACCTGTTATTCTATCAACTTTCTAAATTTGTAAGAGCAATATTTAAAAATTGTCCCTATTTTTGGGCCATTGTCCCCCCATTATTTATGGCTTTGTCCAGATTTCTTGCTCTAAGACGTTGAGAGGTATGCCTGGCAGCGAATGTATAGATAATTGAAAGGACGAAAAGGTGGCAGCTGCCAAACAGTACCCTGCAGGTTTCTGTGTTTTATTTTTCAAGTGTTCGTCTTTAATGCAGATTTTATATATAGCTTGTGAAAATTAATTCTTCCTGTAGAAGTAGCAGTTTTTATCCATTATTAGTATTCTTAAGTGCTACTTTTATTTGCAGTCCAACATGATCAGTATTATCAGAAGGCTAGTTTATTTTGTAAATTAAGACTTTTCTAGATTGCAGCCCTTTCTGCTTCTGTATTCGGTCTTCAAATACATGGGAATAGATAGACATTTGGCTCTTTCCTTATTTGTTGTCCCTGTTGGTGATTCACACCTCATTGCTTCAGTTTTACAGCGCGTGTTTTTTTTTTCTTTTGGGGAGACACCATAGTCAAATCTGAATATCCAACTTAATTTGAGTAGAGATGAAATATATGTCAGTTTGATTCTGTCTTTCTTTTGCAGGTTGTTTGAAAATATCTATTTGTAGCCTTTCTCAAAAACAGAAAGGAAAATACAGTTGTGCAGTTAAACTCACTATAACAGTAGATGCCCTAATAGATCACTTTTGAACTATTTTAAGCTATATGGGTCCTACCCCATTACAACTCTTCAGCTTTTCAGATTTTAAGGATGTCATCCACACACCAACTGTCAGGAGCTCCATATAAATACATTTGGGATGCAAATTGCTTCAGAGCATTTTTGCCTTAGAAGAGAGACAAGGGCCCCTGAAACAACAGTGCTAACAAACAATTCAACAGTCAATCTATATACAAAAGGGATTATTCATTTATACCTTGGCAACACAAAAGAAAAAAGCTAAAATAAGAGGGTTGGAAGAAGGGGAGGCTACTGCAACTATAATATATTAGAACATCTACTTACATCCATAGTTTAGAAAACTAAAACAGAAGGGAGGAAGCCAATGAACTAAATCTCCAGAGCCACTGGAGAATGGTCCCCTGCAAAGCCCATTCTGGTCTTTGTAAATAAATCCACTCTGTAGTGCTTAAGAGTGGGCGGCCGCGGTGGTGCAGCGGTTAGCGTTGCCACCTCACAGCAAGAGGTTCTCTGGTTTGATCCTCGGCTGGGGTGCCTTCTGTGTGGAGTCTGCATGTCCTCCCTGTGGTCACATGGGTTTCCACCCACATCCCAAAGACATGCTGTAGGTGCATTGGACACTCTAAATTGGCCCTAGGCATGAGTGCATGCTTGTGTGTGCCTTCTGTGGAAGGTTGGGTGCTGGGCTGGCAACTCAACACTGTAAAACTCCACTGCCAATCATGAGCAGACAGGTGATCTGCTGTGGTGACTCCTAACCGTGGAAAGCCGAAAGAAGAAGTAGTGCTTATGAGTATGTACAAAATACCATGTTGCTGCATCTGGAGTGGTTCTAGACTCCACCTCTTTCTAGAAAGCCATAGGGAAAAAAAAAAAAACACTTGTGGAATGGGCCGTCACACTGCCTGGAAGTTTTGTTGTCATGACTATAGCAAAAGGCAATAGCATGAGACAGCCACCTGGAAAAAGTCTGCTTTGACACTGGTTGTCCTTTCATGTTGTCTGTAGGAGACAAAGAGCTGGTCAGCTTTCCTGAAGGCTAAAGTCTTCTCTAAGTAGTATTTGGGCTGCCTATGAAAATCTAGAGTGTAAGAAAATATTTTCTTTTATTCTTAGGTTCAGGAAAAAAGACTGAGATGAGTAGTCTGATCTAAAGTAAACTCTGAAACCACTGTAGGCATGAAAGAAGGGTTAGTTGTCAATGTAAACTCTGACCTTGTGAAAAATGAGATGGGACTAACTCAACATCGGTGCTTGTAACTGGGGTACTCTCCTAGCAGATATCATTGCAATGAGTAAAACAGTTATCCATGTTAAGAACCTCAATTCAGCCAGATTAGCTGGTTGAAACGAGTAAGCTTTTTAAGCACAAAGTGTAGATCCAAGGAGGAGGCAACTGTTTCTTAGGTGGATGGGTAGGCAGCACCCCTTTCAAAAACTGTTTTTACTTGAGTATGGTTAGAAGGGGGATCAAAGGGCAGCCAAGTAGAAATGGCTGACAAATGCACTTTGTTAAAGGAATGAGGTAGGCCAGAGGACAGTAGGTCACACAAATGGGTTTTGTATTAGAACATTACCCCACCAGATGCGCAGTAGCAAGGACCACCCAAGCCCCGCCCAGCACTCTGCGCATGATGCTTATTTTGAAAACTGTAAACATGGCAAAACAATCCTCAGAAAAATGAGTTTGCTGAACATTGTAATTATTTCAATACAAAGCCTTTTCTCCCTTATTTGCTGGTACCAGGATTTCCAATTTGCAGTGATCAAAAGCTTCGATATATTTATTACATCTTAGACTAAATAATTTGGCAGACCGTGTACATCCAAACAGATTTACCTATTCAAACTAACACAGAATATGCTGCATTTATGAAAAAGTATTACGCTGAGAATTACAATTCTTTAAAGGAGAGGGGTGCGAACACATAATATGCTGCATGTATAAAAACTATTACATAGACTTAAAATTCCTATTCTGTAAAGGTGCGGATGACAACCTTTCTGGGAGGTCTTGCCCCCCCTGTAAAAGCAATTACTGCACATTATACCAGAGAAAGGTTGGGGGGTCCACGAGTTATGGGCATGGACTGCAAAGCGGGAACTTGTGGATACTGCTACATACTGCCCTTCTGACCCCCTTCTTACCCTACAACACAGTATGTGGTTAAGTGCAAAGTGGCAAAGCAAGTCAGACACCCAGGTAATATAGAAAATGAAGATAAGTTTATTTAATCTCTGTTTTACATTTCATGTACTGAAAGTTGTGGTAACTCTAAGGATGAAGCCTGTATTAAAAATGGTCAGAGAATGAATATTCACAATGGATATTCACCATGTCACTGTATAATCTGCATGGCTTGTCACTCAGTCATGTCAGTCATGTAGGCCACGCCCATTCCTGCGCAAAAATCGCGTTGGGGTAATGTTCTAATACAAAGCCCACAAATGATAACGAACCAGAGGCAGCTTGGTGAGGGTCCTGGTTTCTGTACTGGCACCAACTAGGAAATCTTTTCCATTTGCACATGTATGGATTTCTTAGTAGCATTTTTTTGTCTATGTAGCAGATGCTAAAGGATTCTCAAAAAAAGCGCCTAAGGTTGATCACCAGTTTAGTACAGTTCATTTGGGACGAAAAGGACTCATGGCCTGCTGTTTCCATTTTGAGTAGTGCATCTTCCTGAAAGCCAGGAAATAAAGCTTCAGACAAATCACAGCTGCCATTTGACAGTTTCAAATAGATTGAGATGTGGGATAAAGTTGTCAAATATTCTGATTTCTCTCCTCTCCCTGTCAAAATGGGTGTACCTCAAGGGTCTATTCTAGGGCCTTTTTAATATCTTTACTAATCAGCTCTATACCTCCTGTCCTCAGTCATCTTTAGTGCAATATGCAGATGACTCTACAGTCATCACCACAGCCAACTCTGCCTCTCTTCTCAGCTACTCAGGCATCTTTTAACTTAGTTGAAACATGGCTCTCCAACAACCAACTCATCCTTAACCATAAAAAAAACAAAGCTGTTACTCTTCCTACCTAAAAAGTTCATAAATATTAAACCCTCATTCTCCATACAGTTCCTTAATAACACTCCCATTCAGGTAGAATCCAGCACTAAGATCTTAGGTGTAACTATCGACGATCAGCTTAAATTTGACTTGCATGTTAATAACTGTATCAAAAAGACATTCAAAATTAGGGCTCCTTTAACATAACAAGAAATTCCTTACATCTGAAGCCAAGATTGCTCTCTCTCTTACCTACCTTCTACCCAGTCTAATGTACAGTTCTCATATTCACACAAATCTTAACTCAGCACTCCTGACCAAACTCAAATCTACCTACTACAAGGTAGCTAGATTTGCTGCCCAACAAACCTACAAATCCCATCACTATCTCTCTCTAAAACACCTAAACTGGCTTGAATTACCCCACCAACTTCTCCTCTCTCAGCTCCAGATCATCCATTCTATCCTATACCAGCTTTCCTACTGCCCAGCACTATCCCCTCTCCTCTCCCATTATTCTTCCTCCAGACCTCTCCGAAGCTCTAACCAAGACCTACTACAAATCTACAAACCCAAGTCTAAATCTGGACACAACATGTACAGCTGTCACCCCACTATTGCCCGGAATATGCTCCCACTAGAAATCAGGACCCTTACACATCCTAAACAATTTAAGACAGCCATCAAAGAGCACTTTTAAAAGTCACTGGTCCTGCCACTGCACTCTCCTTCCTTAACATCCCCTACTTCTCATACCTTAATGCACTTTCTGCACTTAACTCACTCTTCTCACTAGCTCTCTCTAATCTTCCTTGACTACTGTCTTCTAAAATCTGTTAACCAAATTGCCTCAGAGAAACATTCTATTGTAATTGTCTTGCCTTCATGCAACTACATCATGATAAAACTTTTTTTTAACCACTTACGCCCCAAAACTATACTTATGTTAATGACCTATTTATTTTTATACATCTTGAAATAGTTATGCTATACTCCTGATTATTGACACTGTATAACATTGTATTGCTACTTAATACCTTGTACTCATAAAATCGTCTAAGGCCAGCTTCGAGAGAATAATTGCACAGGACACTAAGGATAATCACAAGGCTTTCTTTAGTTATGTTAGGAACCTGGGTGGGAATTACCCGATATGCTCAGAATTAGTCCAAAATGACAAAAAATACACCAAACCCACAGACATTGCCAACATCCTAGCTGACAGGTTCAGCGCAAACTCCCCCCCCCCCCCACCAAAAGGGTAAATATCTATCCCAGCAGAGTGCTGCCCCCATGACATCTCAGATGCTCAGGTAAGAGCTGCCCTCTCCAAAGCAAAAAACACAGCATCAATGGGACCAGACAGTGTCCCAGGCTGCGTCCTACATGAACTCCAAGAAGAGCTAAACCCAAACATAAAACTACTGTTCAGTCTCAGTGTTACTACAGGATATGTACCCAAAGAGTGGCGTACAGCAACAGTGGTCCCTCTCCACAAAGGTGGTGCCTCAACGGATCCTGGAAACTATCGCCGCATAAGCCTGACTAGCTTGGTCTGCAAAGCTATGGAAAGGATCATCATGGACCTCATAAATAAAGATATTGGGGACCTACAGACACTGGATCCTACCCAGTTCGGCTTTGTTAAGGGCAGATCCTGCCTCTTAAACCTGGTTGATTTCTTTGAAACAGTCACCAAGGCCATTGACGAGGGGAAGGTGGTCCACACAGCCTACCTGGACCTCGCAAAAGCCTTCGATACAATACCCCACTCGGGCATTATAGATAAGCTCACCAGCTTAAATATAAACCCCTATGTCACTAGATGGGTTGCAAACTGGCTCAAGGACAGAACCCACATGGTTAGAATTGCTGGAGCCATGTCAGACTCCAAACCAGTTACAAGTGGCGTCCTACAAAGCTCAGTCCTGGGACCTCTCTTGTTCGGCATATAATTCTCTGAAGTACAGGCCAACACGGAAGGACTGTGGCTGACAAAGTTCGCAGATGACTGCAAACTGGGCGCCATAATCGACTCTCCAGCCGACACAAGCATCCTCCAAAAGAGCCTCATAGAAACAGACAACTGGTGCCAGAGCCATGGCCTCAAGCTAAACGCCAAAAAGTGTATAGTCATCCCCTTTGGCAAAAACAAAGTGCCCACAAATTACCACATAGGTGGCAATCCATTAAGTACAGAAGAAGTAATTAGGGACCTGGGGACCCAAGTTGACAGCAATCTCTCATTTGACAACCATGTGGCAAAAGTGTTTAGAAAAACATTTTATATAGCCCACCTAATCATGAAGGGATTCACATCTAGATCAGGGGAGGTCATCGTGCCTCTTTACTCATCCCTCATCAGGCCCATAATTGAGTACAATGCCCCTTTTGGGATGTACCTTACCAGACACCTGCAGCAACTGGAAAGACCCCAAAAGTACCTCACCAAGAGGATCAAAGGGCTCAAACAGATGCCATATGCTGCCCAGTTAAAGAAACTCCAGCTCTACTCAGTGGCATACCGCCTGCTCAAAGGCGATCTGTGCCTGACGTATAAAGCCATGTCCAACCCGGAATTAATGGACATGCTGCACCTCAGAAAATCCAAATCCCATCGATCTACGCGCTCGAGAGACTTGAACCTCAGCACTGAAATAAATAGGACATGCTGGAGGGGCAGATTCATAACCCAGAGGCTCCCTTCACTCTGGAATAAAATCCCAGTCCAGGTTAGGCAGAGTCCCTCATTGACTCTCTTCAAGAGGAATCTTGATGAGTGGATGGGAGATCGTAGGTTTACCCCGGGTATCACTTCTGTGTCACTGTTAGACAGAGGCACAGTATACTAACCTCGAAAAAGGGCATAGCAAAATTAATTTAAAATGGGTGGTGAAAGCCAAACACACTCTGGCTAGGCTTATAAATGCCCTAGGGCAGATAGCCTAGTATGAACCTATGAACCTATAATAATCCTGTAACATTGCTGTTTAATGCTAATTTGTAATGAAACTTGTATAATATGTTGGAGCTTTTCTCCCTGGGCCACCGCTGAAAAAGTGCTCTTCAGCTCATTCGGACAGTCCCGGTCAACATATGTAAAATAAATAAATAAAATTTAGCTGTGTATATTTCAGATGTACATGACTTGAGCATTCTGAATACTATCCTTAAATCAGTATATACAATCTTAGCGAAGAAAACAAGCCATGAAAATGTGAAATGAACTGCTTAAATAACTCCACCAAATTTTCTTTCTTATCACAATAGTGACTTTTAAAGATAACATGAGTTATTTTTTTTTTCTTCCTCTGTTTCCCATCTGTGCCTCATTTTGCAGTCTCTTTGTACACTATTTTAACTATCTGTGTGGTATTACCCAAACTACAGGACTGCTTACCCTTAACTGCTCTAAATTCCTGTAACACAAACCCAATCAGATTGCTGTAAGAATGTCACTTCATTTCATCCTTGAATACTAGGAACACCACTGTATTACTTTTCTGAGAGGTAATTGCTTACTCTTTCCAGCTCATAGAAATGCAGTTTATCTAGATACTATTCTTTCTTAGCTTCAAAACTACATACCAGGAACATTACTTATGCCCACAGATCCACAAATGATAATAGGCAAATGCTAGGCCCTCCTAAAAAAAAAAATGAGGAACTCGTCCTGAACAACCATAAACAAAAATAAATAAATATATACCTCTAACCAACTCGTGTGTGTGTGTGTGTGTGTGTGTGTGTGTGTGTGTGTGTGTGTGTGTGTGTGTGTAAAGAGCTTAGTTCTGTCAAGATAATAACTGAATCGCCATGCACATCCAAAGTGTAAAGAATCTTTTCTCTCTTGTGTTTTGGTTCTGATTAGAAAATGGAGGTTGATGGCTTGATTCAGTGAGATCTCTGAAACAACCTTGGGCATAAAATAAGGATTTGTATGCACAGTGCCCCTATCTTTTTGGAATGCCAGATAGGGTTTGCCCATCATGAGAACTTAAAATGCAGCTACTCTTCTTGCAGATGTCAGAACAATAAGAAAAGCAGTTTTCCAAGTAATGAACTTTAAAATCAGCTTGACAAGCGGGTTCAGAGGGTGGCATAGCTTTTCCAATAGAAAGTTGAGATCTTAAGTAGGAGGAACCTGTCATGAGAAGGTTTGAGGAGTAAAATTCCTTTTAGAAACTGTTTAACAAAAATAGAAACTCAATAGGAGGATCCATGGTCAGACATGCAAAATAGCTGCAAGGATGTACCTTTATAGTAACATAAGATAGGCCAGAAGGTAGTAACTTGAACATATTTAAGCACCAGTGGTACAAAATCCTTGCTGAATCCCAGGTTATTGGGCTAAAAAAACAACTGGAAAACCCATTCCACTTGCCAATATGTAATTTTCTAGTAGCAGGCTTTCTTGCTTTTTTGGCACCTGCTGAACGTCTTTGTGAAAGACATGCCTAAAAGGTATCAAAATTGAGTCATCAATCAGTTGCAGTTGTTTGATGTCAGGGTGCATCAAACTCCCCTTGCCCTGTGTGAGTAGATCCAATCTGTAAGGAAGCTTGAGATAATTGCCTGTGATCAGTTCATAAGAAGGGAATTACCGCAATGATTTTTGAAAAGTCTTTCTGAATCTTTAGAATTACTCTTGAAATTATTGGAAAGAATGGAAATGAATAAAGGAACATCCCCAACCAGGTGAGTGAAAAAGCATCTGTTTTCCAGGCCTGCTTGTATGGGGGTCCTGGAACACAACCCATTTAGTTGTCTGTTTTGAAAGGAGACCGTGAGATGTACTTGAGGTGTTCTTCACATCTGTATTAACTCGGGGAAGACCTGTACACTGTGTTTCCAATTGTGAGGGTCTGCATTATGTTCTGCACCGGCATTATGTAAGAAGTTTTGAGTTGAGGTGTGTTGTAGAGCTACCGCCCAAGCAATTATTGCCAGCTGACGTGTGGGGATGGGGGATATAACGCGGTGCCCCTTGTTTATGTATCACATTACTGTGGTTCTGTCTGCTGTGATCTGCAAGGCACCTGGGCCCCAGAGATAATGCGGAGACTTTATGTATGGCATGATTCACTGCCAACATTTCTAATACATTTATGTGCTTTGATCTGTCTGAACTGTCCTGCAGTCCTTGCATTTTACTTCCATAGAAATTGCTCCCCAAACAAAATCTGAGGAATCAGCACAGATTGCTATGGAGTGGGTGGAGAAAAAGGAAAAGCTGGAGTGTGAGCCATCTGATCCCTCCATAAATGCAGTTCTGATTTAATAAACCCCAAGAATGAAATCTGAAACTCCACAGGATGAGAATGTTGGATCCACATGTTTTTGAGGTACCACTGAGTCTTTCTCATGTGTAATCTGGCAAAGGGTATTTCTATAGTGTTTAATCGGCCCTTGCTGCATTGTATATACACACATACAGATGTCAATGCCATTGTAAATAGCAGAATCTTTAAATCTTAACTTTTTTGCTTTGAATTATGCATGCTGTACTGCAGTATATTTTTATGTAAAATCTTGTCTGCGTTTTCATTTTAATGTTCACTAACCATGATATTTATTGATGTCGTATTGTCACTTCTTTTGTACAGTGGTTACTACCATAGGGCATATGTTGTGGCTGAAAAGCATATCTGGATCATCCCACTTCTCTGGTTAAAAAAAAGCATAATAAGTAATGTAAAAAATCCAACCTAAGGCACAGAAACATGGCAGAATTCTTATTAAAACTGTAGAAGTTTAATAAAACAAAAAACAATGACAGTTAGTGCTGTCACACAAAGTGATTCTTCAGACCATAAAAACTAAAATGAAATATCATTAAATAGTATGAACAATTAAGCAATTAGAGAACAAGCAATTAATGTTGAACACCTCTGGATTTCAGCAGATGTTTTAAAGAAACCTTCCCATTTAAACTGGGTAATTTATCAGCTTGTAAATTGACAATCCAGTGTAGCTCCCTTAACTCTGTAAAATGTCTTGTATCACCTTCACGTTGTGTTTGATGGATTACTTCTGTTATTCTAAAATTAAAAGTATGAATGGCACTGGTCACTAATGTATGCTTGGCTAGAGCACTTATGATATCCCCCACCAGAGTACTGTATAAATGCTCTGTTGTTCTTTCATGTAATGTCCGATTACTTTTTACATACATAAGAACCACTACATGCAGAGCAGGTTGCCAGGTAAACTAAGTTGGAAGTATGATAATCTACTGATACTTTAAAGTTATAAGTGTAGCTAGTAAGGGGACGGGTAAAGGTGTTACTAACTTCTATATACTTGCAAAAAGTATATCAAAAACACTTCCTCACACCCTGTGCACAGTTAAAGCTCATAACTGGATGCACTTTTATAGTACAATTGTCTCTTCAGGGACTTTCTATTTTTTATGTCTAAATCTAGGTCTGTCACCAACTACTGCACCTATGGTGTCATCAGTCTGTAAAGTGGACCACTTCTAATAACCCTGCATATCACTTCCACATCACTTGTAAAATATAGAGAAATAGGTAGCCCGTCTAAGTCATTCTTTTGAGTGTCTAAACCCTCATTAGTATTTAACAGTAATATCTGAGAAATATGGTCTAGCTTTACTGGTTCTTTGGCTCCTGGCTAAAGTACAGGCTTTATCAATTTCCTTGTGTCCATAGCCTCGCCATCTAAATTCAGACATTAGACAGGGTAAATAGTGGCTAAACCTCTCATCGAGGTTATTAAGTCTATGCGTAAGGTTTGCCCCTTTAGAATATTTTTATAAGTAAATGCAGGATGCATACTATGTCTTTGTAAAACTGCATTACGTCTGCATGTTTTCCTAAAGAGACCTGTATTTAAACTGCCATTGGCATCCTTATCTATTAACACATTCAGAAAATGTATAGAAGAGAGAGACTGCTTCCTTGCAAACTTCAAGAAAGTAGTGGTTGTATGTAAATAGGAAATAAATCCTTGTAGACTCTCCAAGTGTCCCTTCCACAACAAAAATATATCGTCCACAAATCTTCTGTAGAATATAACATGGTCCACTCATTCATGTCCAAGAAAAACATGCCCTTCTTCTCACTGAGCATGTTGGCGTAACTATTGGCACAAGCTGTGCCCATAGCTACGCCAACCTTTTGTAAAAATATAAAATTCTCAAATACAAATGCATTATTTTCTAGTACAATCTCCGGAAACAAGCACAACAAATCTATTAACTGTGGAGAAAAATTATTAAGTTGTAAGAAATCCTTAGTCATCTCAATGCCTGCTATATTTGGAATCACAGTAAAAAGTGATTCCACGTCCAAAGTGACTAAGAGGCAATGGGTAATAGGACCATTCCATGAAATAAATTCATAAAAATCACACAAACTATTTAGTATCTTTTAAAACACAATGGACTCCATTCAAAACTTGCTTAAAATATTTCTCCACAAAAATGGAGAAAGGTTCTGTAATTCACCCCTTACCAAACACTATGGGCCTAAAGGGTGGATTAGAAAAATTCTTATGAATTTTAGGGAGTCCATGGAATGAAGGGTATAGTAGGGAATTGTACTGTCAAATAATCAAACAAAGTAAAAGTTATTAAATGAGTATCTAAATCTTGTAGCACAGCATCAATATTCCTTTTTAATAAAGCTATTTGTCCAACATCAATAGGCATATAAACAGTTTCATCAGTGAGTAGAGACATAATGCCAGTCTTATAGTAGCTGTAGTCCAAAACCACAACAGCCCCACCTTTGCCACTGATTTAATCATGATGTCACCATCATTACGTAACTCTTTGAGCGCTTCATTTTTTTCTTGCATCAAATTATAAAAAAATATTATTCCTTTCAAACACTCTACCAGCAGCATTAACATCATGAAACTGTCTGAACAAGTCTAATTAACATTTCTTACAAAAAGTCTCCAGGGCCCAATTCAAAACTGGTTGATAAACACTCAGTTTCCGAAAATCATATGACTGATTATTAACAAGAAAAATAGTCTTTAACATGACATTCCTGGCAAATGTTCTAATGTCAAGTACAACATCATTAAAATTAGCTTTCTGCACTGGTATAAAAGATAAACCATGTTCCAGCACAGAAATCTGAGGCGGAGTTAAGTACTTAAATTAACAACAAAGGACTCTTCATGTGTTGCAGATATTTCCTCATCGTTGACGATGGTGGAGGGTCGAGTTGCTGCCTCCTCAGTTTCCTCCCTCGACTGAACGATCTCCCCTTGTATTCCATTTCCATTTCCATCTGTTTGAAGGGTAGAGGGAGAGATAGGGAGGAAAAATTCTGTGGTGCAGAGTCGTATTGTTTCTTGCTCAGTGAAACAGGATGTATCTTCGGACGTACGACCAGTGGCTCCTCCTGTAATGCCTTCAGAGGTGGAGCCAAGGGAGGTAGGCACTTCAATAGGATTGAGAGCCTCAGGGGGCATGGTGAAGGTCTCGTTTGAATTGGTGCTGCTCTGTCCAACCACAGCATTGTCGAAACTTGGCCTCTGTTGTTCATAAAAATCGCGATTCAGTTTCCTTGTTTTCTGTGCTCGTAAATGAGTTTCATATGCAGCAGTGTTGTCCATAATTTCATCAAGAACATTTAGACAGGTCTCATCAGAATAAAAAAGAAACCACCACCAGTATCTCTAATAAATTTAATGAAACTCTGACGTCTTGGCCAAAGCCTTCAAGGAGTATAACACAAAGTAAAAAATTTGCCCCATATATACACATACAAATACATCAATTAAACAATCATACAATTAAAGTAGTACTCTCCAATTACATTCTTCATTTAGTCCCCTTGGAGACGGGGTGTCAAATTTTAAAATGTAGGTAGATTCTTTTAAGATTCTTTTAAAAATAGAATTTTAAAGCATGAGGGATATTGCTAATAAAAAAGCAGAGAGCTCCATAGCTGAACATTTTAGTTTGTTTCATGACTGAGAAAGTAAAGAGCTACAAGGCACTGTTTCGGAAAAAATACAAATATCTAGATTTGATGTTTCTTTTGTCAAGAAACAGTTGCTTTTAAAATAATCTACCTACATTTTAAAATTTGACACCCTGTCTCCAAGGGAACTAAATGAAGAATTTAATTGTATGATTGTTTGTTTAATTGATGTATTTGCATGTGTATGTATGGGGCAAGTTTTTTACTTTGTGTTATGCTCCTTGAAGACTTTGGCCGAGACTTCAGAGTTTCATTAAATTTGTTGGATGTACTGGTGGTTGTTTCTTTTTTCTACAAGGCAACTTTTTATTTTGTGCATCAGTAGATCTCATTAGAATACTCAGAGTGTAATTTACTTCTCTTCTTGTTGCCTTCAGCTATAAGTCTGATCTCATGGGGTTTAAAGAAGTCAAGGAGTAGCCGAATATAAGTAAACCCCAAGTCTATGTTCGGCTGCTGCCATTTACTCAAAAGTTCACTATAAGTTTCTCCATAGGTAGGCATTTTTAAAGTCCTCAGCCCCCTCGGTATAATGTAGAAATGCAGGTGCTGCCATTGCATCCTTTTCAGTTTGTACAAATCATTTTCTAAAACCTTCAAATGACTGCATTGAATCAGCTTCGAACAGTGAAGCATCTATGTTTGATTCATTACCCAGTCCTTTTTGTAGCAGATAGGGATTATGTTCTGCTTGTAGCAAGTAATTAAACTGCTCAAGCCCTTCTCTAAGTAACTATTACGCCATTTATTTTAAGCATCAGTTACAACATTGATTACTTCTTAAACTTATTTTGTAATTGTAGCAGTAAGGAAGGTATATACATCTAAGATATTTACCCCTTAAAATAGCTGATTAGGCCAGAGGGCAAGTAAAAATCTGTTCAGGAGCATGAAACTAGATACAGACTTCTAGGGAAGATGGACAATACAGTCTTTTATTGTGAGTTGTCAGTCGCAGATGTCCAACTTCACACTTCAGCCAGAGATTAGAGGAAAATGCTTGGAACAAGCAGCTAGATTAGCTACTGCTTCAAGCCTTACATTGAAGGATTCCTTTAAAGGATTTTTAGGGATGGCCACTAACAAAAATCAAATAGTTATTATAAAAAGTTAAATTCAACACTCTCTTACGAGAGATGGCTAAACAAGGAGGGAGATCAGAGAACTGACAGTGTAAACAAATGGAAAGATAGAGGCACAGAAATTGGTGAACATTTGCGATGTATTTTTTATGCCTAGTTAATTCATAAGATAGGTGAAAAAATCTGCCTCATTTTGCAGTATTTGGCTCCCTTATCAGTCAGTTACATAGCGTCTTTCTGAGAGAAATTTGTAACTTAGAATATGTAATTGAGATAAATTTGTCAAAAACTATGGCTGGGATTTATAGGCAAGTTGCCTTGTACACAAAGCCATGCAGAACAACTTGCATACAAGACAACTATGTTTAAAATCCTAGCCCAAAGGTTGTCAACTAGCATAATCTTGTGCTATGAGGCAGAGTCTCGGTGGCGCGTATAACTGCAGTACTGAGGGGAGTATGCTGCTGAGGACCATAAACAGCCTTGTGTGTTGCTCAGCTGGGAAATTTGCATAGTGTGGAACTCGTAGACCCTGTATTAAAGAGGATATCTTGAACAGGCTGGATGGCTCACAGACAGGACTCAGGAAATCAGAATTGGTGAGACCTTCACCAGAAGGGTCACCAGTGGATTATCCTGGGTTTCTGTGCTGGGCCCACTCCTGTTTGGCATTGACTTCTTGGAAGAAAATGCTAATGTTAAAGGAACGCACCAATAATAATAACTAAAAATAAAAACTTAAGGTAATGAAGTAAAAATGAGACAATGAGGCCCCCCCCCCCCCATCTGTTAAAAAGAGATGAATTTAAGGAGTAGATGGTGGAAATTATTTGGGAATTATTAGGGAAGAGAGAATTTTTTTCTGAAAATATAGCTAGGGAATGGGATAAAATTAAAGTTGAGTTTAAAAATACAGTGGAAATAAAAGAGAGAGAGAGAAAGAGATGGTTTAGAAGTAACAAGTCATTTTGAGGGCTGAGAAAGGTTAAAGTATTGCAGAATAGGGGGACTCTCACAGAACAAGAGCAGGAGCAATTATAGACAGGCAGGCAGGTAGCTGCCAGGCTGCATGTTGCAATATTCATAACATGAGAGATTCCCCGCCTAGACGACCTGAACGCCCAGCCAGTATACCAAAGACTTAAGCTACTGCTAGGTAAGTGCAATGTTGCACATGGGATGCAGCCAACATAGGCCATTAAAGTGACGTCTGCACTCACCATTCTCAGAACTTCTCTGTCACCAGTCTGAATGCCAGCTTTTACCATTCGTCGGATCGTGAAGTTTTTACTTCTTTCAGATAAGTGCCACGTTGGGGGAAATTTATTTGTACTTTTGCTACTGCATGTTTGTTCAAGGTTAATGTCATCCAAGAAGGGCAAGTGCCATTGCGGAAGAGAGATTCCACACACAGACAATCGTGATCAGTTTCTTTTCTTCCTGAGGTCCACTCACGACTATAAGGCATGCACCATTTGTCAGGCATTTTTTCCAAAGACACTCTGCAGTTGTCTTTCTGACCTTAATATCTGCCTTGAGAACCAGAGACTAAAGTGACTAGCACTCACTATATAAGGAACCTTGGATCCATTGGGTGAGCCTCCGAAGACGAAAGTGAAAAAGGTAAGGGCTTTATCTTCGGCTACGCCTCTGAACCTGGACACACCTCTTGAGGCCAATGAAGGCCCAAAGGTCTGTACGGTGCCTGGTTGGCCTTCTTCGGTGGGAAATGATTTAGATGCTGCTAGGTAGAGTTCCTTCATTACATCCACAGAGGCCTCATAGACATCCGTTTTGGACAATAAGGGGGATTCAGGGCCACTCCTTTAGACGTACCTCGCAGTACTTCTCCTGGCTTAATGATTGAGGACTTGCCGATGTTGGTGCCGGAGCCTAGGCCTACATTGGCCAACCTTCCCAGCCTGTGGTAGATCCTTCACTTAAAAAGAATCAGAAACAAAAACATGTTTCTCCCACACAGTATCCTTCCCCAGACTGGCAAACCTTTTCACAGGGAATCTTGAATGCCTTTTTGGCATTTAGGCCCTCCTCTGTTCATCCTCCTACTCTTGTATTGCCTTCTACCCTTTACGCAGGAGTGCTGTTGTGGAACAAGAGGCCTCTGAAGAAGATACTTCATCTTCAGATGAGTCCCTGGCTTACTCCACTCAAATTGACCCCCCCCCCGGGTTACGCTTCCCCTGAAGTTGACTCCAACGGTGGGGACTCCCTTGAGGAGGAAATTACATTTGGAGAAACCATCTCTAGGATGAGGGATTTTTTCCAAGTGAGAAAGCTCCCAGGTTTTAGAAGTACAACAGAGGTACTATGACCTCTTACAAGTGGACTCTCTCTTTCCCTTCTGCTCTCCCACCTGTGTTACCAGCCTTTCAGGATGCCTTCCTTTCAACATCCAAAAGTCCTGATTCTCAGCCTCCTACACCCAAAAGGCCAGACAGGTTTTATAAAGTCCCAGAGGACAGTAACTATCTGTTCAGATGCCCTCCTGCAGAGCTAGCTGTGATTTCAGTCTCTGCAGGAAAACCTTCTAGATTGCTGTCCTCCATTACCCTTTTGCTGTCTGATAAGGACAGTAAAATGATGGAGTGGCTTGGGGAAAAAGGTTTACACCTCGTTTTACTGTAGCTTTTAGGGCCATTTATTATCACACACATATGTCTAAGTATGTTCTGGCTCTACTTTTTCAGGCTTCAAAATTGCTGACAGGTCTTCCATATTCTGCAGGCAAATTACAAATCTCTTCTCTCCTGACAGTTTCTTCTCAAGTTACCAAACATTCCATAAAATGCAGTTATGATACAGATGAGGTCACTGCTAGATCAGCAGCATCTGGATCTGTCCTTAGGATGCACTCTTGGCTGAGATTGCAGCCTTTGCGTGAAGATCTCAAGACAAAAATGCATGGATGCACCCCTGGACAATTCTGCACTTTTTGGTGCAGTGCTGATGCCCTCTTCAAATCCCTCCAAGAGAAAGGGAATGAACTGCAGGAAATGAAGCATATTTTTATCTTCCCAGTTCTAAAATACCACACAAGTGATCCCTCCAAAACTATTTTTATAAGGAAAAAGACCTGCGCTCCTTCTAAACCTCACAAGAAGGGTACACACATGCAGACTCTACCTAGGTCTTAGCCATCGTCTGCCCAAAAGGCCCCCTTTGTGGACAAGCCAGGTAGTCTGAGACTGCCTGCCCATACTCACAGAAATTCCTCTTTTCCAGTGCTTTTCTCATTTCTTCTCTTCTTGTACAAGCATAACCACAACCAAATGGGTCCATTCCATTGTCCAAAACAGCTGTTTTATGATTTGGAAATCCATACCTCCCTTCATAGCCATCCCACAACCCCCAAGGGACCAGATCCATCTCTTTCCACAGATGATTCAAGACTTGATTTCACAGGGGACCATACATGTAGTTCCCTCCATGGAAAGAGGAAAAGGCTTTTATTCCAGGATGTTCTTAGTCCTCAGGAAAGATGGTCCTTGGAGACCAATTTTAGACTTGTCTTATCTCAGTCTTTTTCTACAAGTCCCCACTTTCAGGATGCTCACTCTACAAACTCTGTTCTCCTTCTTGCTCCCTCAGGCATTTCTGGTTTCCTTAGATATCAAGAATGCATACCTTCATATTCACATTCACCCTGTGTTTTGGAAATTTTACGGTTTTCTGTTGCTTCCTCTCATTTTCAGTTTTGTGCTTTGCCTTTGGACTCTGTAAGGTTCCAAGGGTATTTACAAAATGTCATTGCCTTCTGCAGACTACAGAGAATTATCTACCCTTACCTAGATGACCTGTTTATTCAAGCAAAACATCCAGATATCCTGCGATAGAATCTTCAAACCACCATCTCCTTGCTCTTAAGCCTAGGATTGACAGTCCGCTACAACAAGTCTTCCCTAACCACTTCTCAGGATCAGGTTTTCCTGGGTTTCAGGATAAGGACCGACATTATGATGGCCTTTCTACCTTTTGAAAAGAAATGCAGTCTCTTTTGACTTACTTCTGGCAGTTGCTTCCTCTTACCTTACTGACAGCCAGAGAGTTCCTTAGGATGCTTGGATTCCTGTCTTCTGTTATGCCAATGCTGCCCTAGCCAGACTTCACATGCTGAAGTTTCAGTGGTACCTGAAAACTCTCAGCATTCTCGCCTTCTGGAGCTTTCCCTTCCACTCCTACCTTGCGTGAAGAAGAAATTGCTTTGGTGGATTCAACAAATGTCTCAGAATCCAGGACTCCCCCTTCAGCCACCTCATCCAATTCAGGAGCTCTTTACAGATGCCTTGGACCTGGGGTGGGGAGTGACATTGAGGAACTTAAAGATCCAAGGTCTGTGGCCTTCTTCGCCAAGGAAGCAACACATCAACATCCGAGATGAGAGCTCTAATTCTGGTCCTTCAAGCCATCTATGTTAAGTAAGGGTTCTTCGCCATTGTTGCACTTGGCGATATGAAGAAGTGAGTTTGAGATTGGGAAGTTCCTGGTGAGGAATGCCAGTTGTGTGAGAAAGTAGATCTAGTTGCAAATCCAGGAGCGCAGAGGTTCTTTCAGGTGAGGCCGTAGCAGTTGGAAACCACATTTGTTTGGGCTGGGGAGTGCACAAGAGGATGAAGTTAGATTTACAACATAACGCTTTGTGTTGAAACCTGTGGATGAGAGGGGGATGGAGGGAAAACCTAAAGTAGATCTTGGGACTACTGACAAACTGGAGTGCCCAATGGTGACTGTCCTTTTGAGGTCTTTTCTCATTGGCTTGAGTTGCAAAAAGATTGCAGCAGGGTGTGCCCCAGTGGCTGAATATATGTTGAACCACTGATGGGTTGAGGGAGCACTTGTGAAACATCAGAATAGATGTGCTGAACTTGTGTGCCAGACAGTTGGATTTCCCAAGGAATGTGCTTCACTGATAGAAATCAATGCAAATCCAATTCCATTATATTACTCTTATTGCCTCTTCTACAAAGAGGATAGTTTGTGTTGAGATCTCTGTAATTCCTGCAATGCTAGGAGGATCACTCTTCTCTCCAGAATATTCATGTGAAGATTGGCCTCTTTTTGTTTTCATATCCTTGGAACATCCTCCCCATGAAATACCCCCCCTCCCACTCCAGGGAGGGAAGCATCCATACATCCATAGTAACTAGTGTTGCTGAGAGAGGTAAAAGGAGCAGAAGATTCAGTGAGATCAGCCACCAGTTCAAATGCCTTTTGCAGGATGAAGTTATGAGGGTTGGTAAGGATAGGGGGTCTGACAGCAGAGAAGACTGGGAGGAGCGTAACCACTGAAGAACTCTCATTTGTAGTCAGGCATAAAGGGCCATTGCCAGGGGAGACTCCGTAAGTTTTAGGCCTTTCAGAACTAATTTCAGCTGGAGGAGATTGTTGCATTAGAAATACCATTGATCTGATAGTTTGCCTTTCATCTTCTGGAAGACTGACGGTGCAACTTTGTTTTATATATATTTATGCAGCAACCAATGAACTTTATGTTCTGAGTAGGGTGGATGTGTGATTTTTTTTTTTTAATTTTCTTTTTTTTTTTTTTTTTACATTGACTGATATACTAGACGTAGGCAGAGCTGTATAAAGTAATCTGTGGCTTAAATTACAGAATCTAGGCTCACTGCAGTGAGGTGCCTATCATCCAGATAGGAGAGCATGCATATGTCTTTGAGCTGAAGTGAGCTGGGACTACTGCCGTGCACTTGGTGAACTCCTGGGAGACTGTGGTGAGACCAAAGGACAGAGCTGTGAACTGATGGTGACTAGCTGTTAGCTGGAAGCAAAGATACCTCCTTGATATTTTTTTAAGTAAGCATCCTGGAGATCTGTGGAGCACATCCAGTCATCCTCTTCTGGACATGGCAGAATGACTTGCACTATGACTATTCTGAATGAGGTATTTTTGAAAATGTGATATAGGCCACAGAGGTCCTTGTTTTTCTTAAGTACTAAATAACGCCATGTCCTTCTGTGGTTATTTGGGACCTGTTGGATGGTCCTTTTTTGAAGAAGGAGAGCAACTTCCTTCATTGCTGTTTTGTGTTGGTGGGATGGGATGTCTGGGAGGGGCATCTTTTGAGGGAGTGGGTGAAAGGGAAGATGGAATGGTATGGCCTTTGGATAATATATCTTTCAACCATTTGTCTTGCGTGATGGCCAGCCATTCATCTGAGTGAAGAGACAGATGTCCCCAACTGCTTCTGGAATTGGACAGTTGGGGTACTCATCAGGGCTGCTGTTTCTGCCTGTTCAAGAAAGGATCACAAAATCCCTTATTCTGCAGCCTGCTTTCACCTTGTGGTTTGTGTTCATTAAAAGAACCACTTTTGCTGTGACTTTTTCTGTCTGAGGTAGAGTCAAAAGCTTAATGTCGGGGTTTCCAAAACCACAGGGACTTGGAGCCCTTCTTATTCCTGTAGAAAGGTCATTGAGGGCTGTCAAATTTAGCCCCTGTGTCTGACAACATCTTGCCTTCTTCACAGCTTGACAACTTTTTTTTCACAGCAAGACCAAATAAGAAGGTACCTTCAAAGGAAGTGTTGGTGAAAGGATTTTTGAAATTGTCTGTGTAACCACCTAAGCTGCACCAGGCATGGTGACTTATTTTAAGAACAGTGTCCTCTGCTCTTACTGCTCCATCAGCAGCATTATCGATCAGCCACTTGGAAAGGTTTGTGAACATTGTTCCCTGGGCAGTTTTTCACTGTTGTGAGAATCCTGTCGGGGTAGTAAGACTCTCTTTGCAAAAGAGTTGTGTGTTAAGTAGTTATCACCCTCAATGCAAACATATCTGAGTCATAAGCTCACTTCATTGTATTAGTAAGATGGTGAGTCAAAGATTCTTCCAAGAGCTCCTTCGTGGTAGATGCTATAACACCCATGAAGTCCACTGGAGGGCCCTTCAGGTAGACCTGACTGTCTTTAGGAGGGTTCAACATTTTGACAGGCATTCAGGGTATGGCTTTTGTAGTGCCAGATTCCTGCATTGCCCTCCTAGCAACCAAGTCCATGAGAATGGCACAGGAGGGACCACCCAAGAGCTAGAGGGAGCAGAAACATGCGCCTCAAAGATCACTTCCAAATCCTGAGAGAGTGATTCAGTGGGCCAGAATCCCCTCTGTCTCATTAACTCTGGGATCTCAACAAAGAAGGCTTCTTCAGCAGAGGATTGTGGGCAACCATCCCCGTCCTCAAGTCCATGTCTGAGGAGGGAGAGACTGTTGGTAGTCTGTGTGTCTACTTCAAGTCCACTCCCTGGGGATTTTTGACTGCGACTGATCTGAATCCCTTGAGGTGCCTGTTGGCACCATTACCTTTTCTGTAAGTACATCCATTCTGCTCCATCCCTGTGAGTTATGAAACATGGGCTTAGAAACCAGCGAATGTGCATCTGGTACTGAAGTAGACAATGTAGCACATGTCGGTGGAGAAGCTGTTACCCTCTCCAAGACTTCAAATAGCAATCCAGAATCCTTTGGCACATGGGAGTCTTGTCTTACTTCAGAGTGAAGCCATTCCCTGCTGAACCAGTGGTAGCTGGTACCAAAGGTTGAATCCCCAGTGTTGAGTAACCAGACTGGTGCAGACCTCAGACAAGAGCCAACAGCTAATAGTCTGAAGACTCTAACATTGAAGGGCCCCACATGGGTTGAAGCTGAAGACTGTGCCAAAGACCCAGTGTTGAGCTACTGGAGTTAGGACTTACTTAATCCCGAAGGCCTCAGGGTCGAGTGCTTTGGATGCAAAGAAATTAAGAAGAGAAGGTTTCAGAGAAGACATGAGTCTCGGACCCTGTGATACTGACTCTGATACCACCATCAGGGAGAGCTAGTAATGGTGAAGGAAAGCCAGCCTGATCCTCCATAGATGTGGGAAGTGGGAGGGATGATGTCCAATTCCATCTTAGTCTTAGGAAAGACCTGCATCAAGGGCTTACAGTCTGCTTCACTTGTACTGTTGAAGGACTTAAATGACTTTTATAGATGCTGCTGAAAGATGTTTCAAAAGAATGAATCTTGATAGTTCCTCTCTGAGTGGCTACTACTTTTTTTAAATTACAGACATGTCCTCACCATAATGTTTCATCTGTGCTGTCCATTTTAATTTTTCCTGAACTGTTGTGTTAGGCTCTGACCCTCAGATCTGACTCGGACACTTCTTCTAGATCATAAAACACTGAAACTATCAAGCTCCTCTCTTTACCCATAATGCCCTAGTCAACTTACATACCTCCAATCTAGATTGATGCCTATAGACCTGTGTAATAGAAAATACAAAAAAACAAATAAACTGTTGAAAGCAACACAAACGGCACAGTTCATGAGGCGAATCTTCTACTTTAATACTTAAAGCGCTTTTCGTTTGCACCAAAGCAAACTTCTTCAGAAGTGAAAAAAGTACAATACACACGACTTTTAAAACAAAGTGAAAATGACATATTGAGTCATAGGACACTAAGGATAATCACAAGGCTTTCTTTAGTTATGTTAGGAACCTGGGTGGTAATTCCCAGGTATGCTCAGAATTAGTCCAAAATGACAAAAAATACACTGAACCCACAGACCTTGCCAACATCCTAGCTGACAGGTTCAGCGCAAACTCCCCCCCCCCACCAAAAGGGCAAATATCTATCCCAGCAGAGTGCTGCCCCCCTGACATCTCAGATGCTCAGGTAAGAGCCGCCCTCTCCAAAGCAAAAAACACAGCATCAATGGGACCAGACAGTGTCCCGGGCTGCGTTTTACATGAACTCCAAGAAGAGCTAAACCCAAACATAAAACTACTGTTCAATCTCAGCCTTACTACAGGATATGTGCCCAAAGAGTGACGTACAGCAACAGTGGTCCCTCTCCATAAAGGTGGTGCCTCAACGGATCCTGGAAACTATCGCCCCGTAAGCCTGACTAGCTTGGTCTGCAAAGCTATGGAAAGGATCATCATGGACCTCATAAATAAAGATATTGGGGACCTACAGACACTGGATCCTACCCAGTTCGGCTTTGTTAAGGGCAGATCCTGCCTCTTAAACCTGTTTTGATTTCTTTGAAACAGTCACCAAGGCCATTGACGAGGGGAAGGTGGTCCACACAGCCTACCTGGACCTCGCAAAAGCCTTCGATACAATACCCCACTCGGGCATTATAGATAATCTCACCAGCTTAAATATAAACCCCTATGTCACTAGATGGATTGCAAACTGGCTCAAGGACAGAACCCACATGGTTAGAATTGCAGGATGGTCCGGAACAGACGCACGGAAGACGCTGCACGGCTGCAATCCAAAGATACCAAAAAACAAACAGAGCCAGCAGCTGTTGGTAACTGAAAAAACAGATATTTATTCACAAATGAAGGAACAATCCCTCATAACTCGAGTAACTCATACAGACCGGTTTCGGCTCAGCAGAGCCTTCCTCAGTGAGAGTAAAAAATAAGTATAGAGACAAACCCAGTAACTATACATATATAAAACTGGGAATATAAGAGAACCAATCAAAATCCATGACCAATAAATCAAAATTGGTCATTAAGACCAGGTGGGAACAAAGCCCCAAGTTTAATGATCCATTTCCTCTCCTTAGAAGTAAGTATCTCATGCCACTTCACCTTATCTTGACCTTTACCCCTAATACAATCAATAGTCCTAAACATAAAATTAGCTGTAGTGTGTTTCAAACTATGCTTATATAGTGCATTGTTACCACGTTTATTTTTAATGTCACTTATATGTTCACAGATTCTAAGACGAAAAGCCCTATAAGTCTGACCTACATAAAACGCGGAACAAGTGCAGGTCACCAAATAGATAACCCACTCAGTACTGCAGTTGGCCCAAAATTTAATCTCAAAGCATAGTCATGGATTTTGATTGGTTCTCTTATATTCCCAGTTTTATATATGTATAGTTACTGGGTTTGTCTCTATACTTATTTTTTACTCTCACTGAGGAAGGATCTGCTGAGCCGAAACCGGTCTGTATGAGTTACTCGAGTTATGAGGGATTGTTCCTTCATTTGTGAATAAATATCTGTTTTTTCAGTTACCAACAGCTGCTGGCTCTGTTTGTTTTTTAGAATTGCAGGAGCCATGTCAGACTCCAAACCAGTTACAAGTGGTGTCCCACAAGGCTCAGTCCTGGGACCTCTGTTGTTCGGTATATATTTCTTGGAGGTACCGGCCAACATGGAAGGACTGTGGCTGACCAAGTTCGCAGATGACTGCAAACTGGGCGCCATAATCGACTCTCCAGCCGACACAAGCATCCTCCAAAAGGGCCTCATAGAAACAGACAACTGGTGCCAGAGCCATGGCCTCAAGCTAAATGCCAAAAAGTGTATAGTCATCCCCTTTGGCAAAAACAAAGTGCCCACAAATTACCACATAGGTGGTAATCCATTAAGTACAGAAGAAGTAATTAGGGACCTGGGGACCCAAGTTGATAGCAATCTCTCATTTGACAACCATGTGGCCAAAGTGGTTAGAAAAACATTTTAAATAGCCCACCTAATCATGAAGGGATTCACATCTAGATCAGGGGAGGCCATCGTGCCTCTTTACTCATCCCTCATCAGGCCCATAATTGAGTACAATGCCCCTTTTGGGATGTACCTTACCAGACACCTGCAGCAACTGGAAAGACCCCAAAAGTACCTCACCAAGAGGATCAAAGGGCTCAAACAGATGCCACATGCTGCCCGGTTAAAGAAACTCCAGCTCTACTCAGTGGCATACCGCCTGTTCAGAGGCGATCTGTGCCTGACGTATAAAGCCATGTCCAACCCGGAATTAATGGACATGCACCTCAGAAAATCCAAATCCCATCGTGCTACACGCTCAGGTATCACTTCTGTGTCACTGTTAGACAGAGGCACAGTATACTAACCTCGAAAAAGGGCATAGCAAAATAAATTTAAAATGGGTGGCGAAAGCCAAACACATTCTGGCTAGGCTTATAAATGCCCTAGGGCAGATAGCCTAGTATGAACCTATGAACTCATTCAATTGAACCCGCATAGCTACTTAAAGCAGTACATAAAGGTAAATACATTTGACTAATAACACCTTAAAACTGAACACCTTTAAGGCAAAACAGTTAAAATTCAAAATAATAAACTTATTTAACTTTAGTACAATTAAAATACATTACTATATAAAATGTACTACATGTACACTACATTTAATGCACGCATTACTCAGTCCAATTAAATTACCAAAGAAACAATAATCTCTATGTTAAAAATCTAACTTTAAACAGTTTGTACCCACATACTTATGAAGATAAGGCCAGAAAACTGAATATTTAGGTATATGTTTGATTCACAATCACACTTAACCCCATCATTCTCATCCACCTAAATTTTTACATTTAAGTATACAAAAATGGAACACAGGTCATTGAGTCCTGGGAATTTATAGGCATTTAATCTAACTTGCCATGCAAGTTCAAGTTCTTCTAAATGGAGGGGGACTGGCCCACCCCGCATCGGTTGGAGAACTTGGTCAATAGCCATATATGTAAATTTATGTCCTTGACATAAATGGACGTGCTTAGCCAATGCATTTTCCAATTTAGCTTTGGAAATTTGGTGTTCATACACCCCTTACCTGTGTAATAGATAAGGAACATGAAGTAACGGAATCTGGGACTCAAACAAAGGGACAGCGATTTCTCCAAAGTCTTTCGATCTTCCAGGAGTAAAGAAAGGAAGGGGGTTGGTGGGAGGAAAGTTGAGGAAGAATGAAAATGGACAAAAGAGAGAGAGAATGTTAGGGTGAGTACTTAACTGTTTTATCTGATGATGTCATTTTCATTTTGTCTTTCAGGATGGAGTCCTCAGCTGTCTAAACCCCATCCAAATCCCAGAGGAAGGATATTCCTGAGCACAGCTGAGCCAAACGTTGCTATTCCCCTAGAGACCAGATCCAATTTGTAATGTGTAGTAAAGGTAGCCCAAGTTGCAGCTGAATGAAGTCCTAGACAAAAGGGCTGAAGAAGTTGCCATACATCTAGTGGAATGGGCTTTTGGTAATTTTGGTAAAGGCAAATGCGCTTTTGTTTTTTTTTTTTTTTTTTTTTTTAGACAAAGGTACTACAATCAGTCAACCATTTGGCTAGAGTCTCTTTAGAAACTGGTTTGCCTAATTTTGAATTAGAAAAGGAGACAAATAATTGATCGGATTTCCTTACATCTTTGGTTCTGTGAAGGTAGAAACATAACTTTCTGTGACCGCCCAACAAATGTAACATATATTCTCCTTTGTTTGAAAAATTTGGAAAGAAAACAGGCAGGTTGATAACCTGATTAATATTGGATTCTGACACCACCTTAGGAAGACAGGAAAGGTTGGTTCTTAGAGAAACTCTGTCCTTGTGAAAAATTCGATAAGGAGGCTTGGAAGAAAGACCTTGATGTTCATACATTCTTCTGGCAGAAGTGATATCAACTAAGAAAATAGTCTTCCAGATCAAAGAATTTAAATCAGAAGGCAACATTTAAATCCCAAGGAGGAGCAGGATCCTTCAGAGGAGGTCTAAGTAAATATGTTCCTCATAAAAAGGCTTTGCAAAGCTTGGAGGAAGCTAAGTTGGAGGTATTTACTTCTATGTGAACGTTGGAGATGGTTGCTAGTTGTACTGTGACAGGTGAGGAGCTAGTCCCTTCATTAAAGTCCGTAGTTAAAATTTCAAGAACCTTGGAAATCGGTGGTGAAAAAAGGATCTAAATTCTTTTTATGAGCCCAAAAAACAAATCCTTTCCATTTACTTTTGTAAATTTTTCTCGTTGAAGATTTGTGGGATGATAACAGAATGTGACATTCAGGGAAGGAGACCTTGGGCTGTCTAGCAGTTAATGGAATTGGAGAAACCATGCGGTTAACTTGAGGCCTGAAATGTTTGGATGAGTCAAGTCTGTCGGGTGAGACAGTAGGTCTGGAGTTGGATCCAGAATCCATGTTGTGTGTAGAAGGCAAGGCCAAAGGAAGGGAAATCAGATCAGACAAGGCCAGTAAGGGGCAATGAGGATACCTGTGCTCTTCAATCAAGATTATTTCTGTAGAAATGTGGGTATTGGGGGTAATGGGGGATAAGTGTAAAGGAGATCAGAAGGCCAAGCATGAAGTAGAGAGTCATTTGGGGAATCCCTCACTGGGGAGGATCAGGGCAAAGAACCTGTTGCATTTGTTGATGAGTGGAGATGTAAAGAGATTGCAACATGGTTGGCCCCATTTATGGAAAATCCTCTCTGCCACTTTCATGTTAAGGGACTACTCGTGAGCCATTAGAATAGATCTGCTCAACTTGCCAGCAATCCTGTTGGACTTCCACAGAATGTGCATTTCTGTCAGAAAATGACTGGATGAGATCGCCCATTGCCATACTCTCTCATTTTCTTGAAAAGAGGGTAAGATGTGGTTCCCTTTTGTTTTTGATATGCCAGACTACTGATGTATGGTCTGTCTGAATCACAGTAGTCTCAGTTGGAAGAGCTTCTTCCAAGGCGTGCAACACTAGGAGGACAGCTCTGATCTCCAGAACATTGATTTGCGTGTTGTCCTCTTCGAGGGATCATGTGCCTTGGAACATACTTCCAAGAAGTGCCCGCCCAACCAATCTGAGAGGTATCTATGATCATTGTGTTCTTGGGCTGAGGGAGAACAAATGGACAGCATTCTTGTATTTGATTGGAATGGATCCACCACAGAAGATGATGTTTGCAAGCTTGCATTAATTTGGTTTGACTGGATAAGGGATGATGGGTTAGTAGACCACTGGGTTGCGAGTGTCCATTGAACAATTCTCATATGGTACCTTGCCAGCGGTACAAGAGTGATTGCCACTGACATAGATCCCATTGCTTTGGTGTATCAGATAAGCTGAAAGTAAATGGTTCTGGATGATC